>NC_092102.1:21170765-21470765 GCF_045679555.1 Salvelinus alpinus | reverse complement strand
AGCAGAATTAGGCTGATACCCGCTAATTATCAAAATCCAGAAAATAGCAGTTAAATTCTACAACCACCTAAAAGGAAGCGATTCCAAAACCTTCCATAACAAAGCCATCACCTGCAGAGAAATTAACCTGGAGAAGAGCCCCCTGAGCAAGCTGGTCCTGGGGCTCTGTTCACAAACACAAACAGACCCCACAGAGCCCCAGGACAGCAACACTATTTGACCAAACCAAATCATGAGAAAACAAAAAGATAATTACTTGACACATTGGAAAGAATTTACAAAAAAACAGAGCAAACTAGAATCCTATTTGGCCCTAAACAGAGAGTACACAGTGGCAGAATACCTGACCACTGTGACTGACCCAAAATGAAGGAAATCGTTGACTATGTACAGACTATGTACAGACTCAGTGAGCATAGCCTTGCTAGAGAAGAAACTGAGCTGCACTTCCTAATCTCCTGCCAAATGTACAACCATATTAGAGACACAAATTTCCCTCAGATTACACAGACCCACAAAGAATTCCAAAACAAATCTAATTTTGATAAACTCCTGTATACCACAGTGTGACATCACAGCAGCAAGATGTGTGACTTGTTGCCACAAGAAAAGGGCAACCAGTGAAGAACAAACACCATTGTAAATATATATATTTTTTTTCATGTTTATTTTTTCCCCCTTTTGTACTTGAACTATTTGCACATCATTACAACACTGTATATAGACATAATATGACATTTGAAATGTCTTTATTCTTTAGGCACTTTTGTGAGTAATGTTTACTGTACATTTTTTATTGTTTATTTAAATGTTGTTTATTATCTATTTGAGCCCTCTCCTGTACTCCCTGTTCACCCACGACTGCGTGGCCATGCACGCCTCCAACTCAATCATCAAGTTTGCGGACGATACTACAGTGGTAGGCTTGATTACCAACAACGACGAGACGGCCTACAGGGAGGAGGTGAGGGCCCTCGGAGTGTTGTGTCAGGAAAATAACCTCACACTCAACGTCAACAAAACAAAGGAGATGATTGTGGACTTCAGGAAACAGCAGAGGGAGCACCCCCCTATCCACATCAACAGGACAGTAGTGGAGAAGGTGGAAAGTTTTAAGTTCCTCGGTGTACACATCACGGCCAAACTGAATTGGTCCACCCACACAGACAGCGTTGTGAAGAAGGCGCAGCAGCGCCTCTTCAACCTCAGGAGGCTGAAGAAATTCGGCTTGTCACCAAAAGTACTCACAAACTTCTACAGATGCACAATCGAGAGCATCCTGTCGGGCTGTATCACCGCCTGGTAGGGCAACTGCTCCACCCACAACCGTAAGGCTCTCCAGAGGGTAGTGAGGTCTGCACAACGCATCACCGGGGGCAAACTACCTGCCCTCCAGGACACCTACACCACCCGATGTCACAGGAAGGCCATAAAGATCATCAAGGACAACAACCACCCGAGCCACTGCCTGTTCACCCCGCTATCATCCAGAAGGTGAGGTCAGTACAGGTGCATCAAAGCGGGGACCGAGAGACTGAAAAACAGCTTCTATCTCAAGGCCATCGGACTGTTAAACAGCCACCACTAACATGTAATGGCCGCTGCCAACATACTGACTCAACTCCAGCCACTTTAATAATGGGAATTGATGGAAATGATGTAAAAATGTATCACTAGCCACTTTAAACAATGCCACTTAATATAATGTTTACATATCCTACATTACTCATCTCATATGTATAGACTGTACACTATACCATCTACTGCATCTTGCCTATGCCGTTCTGTACCATCACGCATTCATATATCTTTATGTACATATTCTTTATCCCTTTACACTTGTGTGTATAAGGTAGTAGTTGTGGAATTGTTAGATTACTTGTTGGTTATTACTGCATTGCCGGAACTAGAAGCACAAGCATTTCGCTACACTCGCATTAACATCTGCTAACCATGTGTATGTGACAAATAAAATTTGATTTGATTTGATTTCACTTGCTTTAGCAATGTAGAATATATGTTTCCCATGCCAATAAAGCCCTTAAATAAAGCCCTTAAAGTAAGCCCTTAAAGTAAGCCCTTAAAGTGACAGCAGTGTGGTGGTGAGGGAGCTGACAGCCGACATGTCTATGTTTGACCACAAGGTGGCACTAGATGCAGCAGAAAGAGCAGAGGCTTGAAGAATAAAATCATCAGGCAGGCTGACACCCAAGCAGCAGCGACCAGCAGGCCGCAGAGGACAAGAAAGAGCCACGACGTCAAACAGCGGATAAAGAGATACTGAAACATGACAGATTGCATGCTCTCAATACAGACTCCTGCAGTAGCTAAAACACTGCTGTAATATAATGGTAATAGCTTCAGCCCATGGGCCCACAGCCTGTCCTGCTACATTTAGCTTTGGGGCCTTCCTTTAACAAGTGCAGTGAGAATCTGTAAGTCTGTTTGAAGTCAGTCTAGTGCTTGCATTCGGGTCAAACAAGCTTTGAGAAACAGGGTCTGGCTTCCAAGCGTTTAACCCAGCTATGTAATTATGCCACACATTGTCTGTCCTCATATCTCTTTATTAACGATTAACTGCAGTATGGGTCTGGATGGGTGCTTTTAGTGGCTCTACACAATGGGAAACATTGAATAGCAGCAGTCTCTCCCTGAAGATGTTTACCCTATCATAGCTATTTCTGCCATCGCTCTGGGTGCATATTCATCATGACGACTCTTAGCTAGCTACATAGATGAGCAGACTAGCGTGTTACCACACAGATGGGTGGGCAGCCACTTCATTGGTGAGCAGTAAGTGAGAGTTAGCTAGCGTGAACCTTGGCACACATACACACACAGAAGAACGCACAAACACACAAACCTCCACCTCCCGTATGCGCTCGGCCCCCGTGTGAGTTGAATCTCTGTGATGAGCTCTCCAGATTCTGATTAGCATATGGCTTGTGGTGAATTAGAAAGGTCACATGGTGCACATGGTGTGTGTGTGCGTATTTGTGTGTACTTGTGCGTGTAATGTGTGTAATGATGTGTGCATGGTGTTTATGTGCAGTAGGACACAGACGCAGCCAGAGCAGTGTACTCACTGGAAGGAGGGTGGGCGGGAGTCACCGATGCCCCCTGTCCTCTCCAGGGGGGGTGGCAGCTCTGGGTGGCTCTCTGTACACTGGGACCCCCCATCAGAGTGGGAGCTCTCTGCCAGGACCAGCTGCAGAGTCAGAGACAGAGAGAGAGAGAGATTGTGAGTCAGAGACAGAATACCAGAGACCAATTTGGACATAGAGATGCACAAAAAAAGAGACAGACTGAAAAAGAGCATTCATGTGTTGCTATAGTTCCCAAGTCTTGTATTGAAAGCTGGAAATCGAGGTTCGAAAAAGAGGTACAAAACAGACAAAGAGAGGTACATATATATTCAGTCACAAAAACAGACATAGAAACATACATAAGACATGCAGAGACAGATCCAGGCACAGAGACAGATCCAGGCACATAGACAGATCCAGGCACAGACAGATCCAGGCACAGAGACAGATCCAGGCACAGAGACAGATCCAGGCACAGACACAGATCCAGGCACATAGACAGATCCAGGCACATAGACAGATCCAGGCACAGAAACAGATCCAGGCACAGAAACAGATCCAGGCACAGAGACAGATCCAGGCACAGAGACAGATCCAGGCACAGAGACAGATCCAGGCACAGACACAGAGCCACAAACATACATAGTTAAGAGAGTTATCTGACAGACATAAGAGACAAATTCCCTACTGGGCACACCATGCCATTTCAACGTGGATAATTGGGTAATATTTGGTTGAGACGCTGATCAATGACATTTCAACTTATCACTATGCTCTAAAAGCACAACCAAAATCCAATGGAAAAAGGTGGAGATATAGTCGTTGTTTGTGTCAGTCTGTAAATTGTTGTTCGTATGTGTATGTTTGTATTTGGTGTGAGTAAAAATAAAACAATAAAAAATATACTGTTGTCTGATTTTTGGTTTAGTTGTCATGTAAATGTTTTATCACTGCGCTTTCAACCATTTAAAGTACAAGAAAGTTCAAATGAGAAAACAATATCAGATAACAAGTTAATGTGTTATCCCTGTGCTTCATCTAATAGCACAACCAAATGACGTTGATTGCAGTTGAGATGACATTAAAAGTACATAGTGCAAGTGACCAATGCTGTCGGAGATTCTGCACAGATATTATAGCAAGATCTCCACAGACCTGCGACCTTTGCATGATATCTTGAACATGCACAATTTCAATTTGAAGGAAATGCATCTAATGCTTGGATAGTTTCATCTGAGCTACTTAGCTTAATCCTATTCTTTAACTTTTATTTTGGGTTTAGTTAGAGACGTGAATCCAATATATCATTTGTTAACTTGTCGACAAGTTAATAGGCTGTTAATAGGTTATTATTTCTGCATTGCAAAAGTGATATTGAATTGTGTTTGGTTGTCAACACAACCAAATATTAACATTTCAAGGAGTATCTTCTGCGCACTGACTTAGTCCAGTTTGTCTACAAATTAATAATTGATAGGTTGGATTCACGTCTCCATCTCAACTAAAAATCAAAGTTAAAGAATAGGACTAAATCAAACCAAAATGTATTTAAAGTGCATTTAAAATTAGCTTTGATTTGATTTAGTCCTATTCTTTAACTTTGATTTTTAGTTGAGATGGAGACGTGAATCCTACATATGAATGATTCATTTGTAGATAAACTGGAATTAAAGCCAGACTAATATAAATCAGTGGCACAGGTGGAACTATCCAAGCAGAAGATACAGTATATGTTGATATTTGGTTGTGTTAACAACCAAACACAATTCAATATCCAGTGTGTCTACAAATGAATAATTGATATGTTGGATCTCATTTGATATTTGTCACTGACCACTACCAACGTGCTATCTTGAGAATGATTATTGCGAGATCTTCACTTACTAACTAAATAGATTCAGTGCTGCTATCGAAGTATTTCCAAAGGGAAGGTTTAACAGAGCAAATGAAACATAGCCATGCTTCAGAAGTTAAATATAATCAATGATACTATTTAGGCCAATATAACATTTGTGAAGTCAACAGCTATTTTTTCAATTCAGCCCAGGATTCAACTAATAATAGACAATACATACAGACCTATGAGTTTCAAGCTTATGGTTGATTTCAATAATATGTTGGATTCACGTCTCCATCTCAACCAAAAATCTAAGTTAAAGAATAGGACAAAACCAAATCAAACTTTGAATGCACTTTAAATAAAGTGTGATTTCATTCTGTCCTATTCTTTAACTTTGACTCTGGATGGGAGACCAGATGAAGTCCCAGCCTATTGGGTTTTCTGACAGTGGATACAACTTGAAAATCTGAAGTTGTTTCAAAGGTAAAAAAGGTAACATATTTTATATAAGGTTTGTCTAGGTTGAAAATTGGTTACCATGATGACATAGTCCTGTGGTTGAAATTTCACCCTCAAAACAGTTTACGTTGATGACTTTTTGCAAATCCAATGTATTTTCCGTGTAGATTCCCCGTAACAATAAGTTGACAAATTACGTTGAAACTAGACGCATTAAATTAGACACATTGAAGGGTCCTGAGGAATAACTGGTTGCTATGCATAAATAACTTAGGAAACGTCACCGTGCACATTGCTTTCACTCTGGTGACTGTGTGTGTGTGAGCACAAAGGCTTATGTAAAATGGCCCATAGATACAGCTGCTCCGCTTTCATGTGAACCATAATAATGAGTGTTAAAGGAAGGAAGGAGAACTTAATAACCCAGACATGTTTAAGACACGGGGAAAACATCAGGTAAAATACAGCCTTTTATCAAAATCTCAATTAGAAATTTGCAATACTTGACTTTTCATCTACCTGTTATGTTTTGGGATTGTCCGACAATCCTATTTCTTAAAAAAGGTCTCACAATTGTTTTGGCACGTTCTTACCCTACTCTCCTTGTTTCACCACTGTGCTGTGTTACAGTTGACTTGGTTTCCTGATGGTGATACAGTAAATCACCCTCTTGTTCGACAGGATGGAAGTATTCTCTCATCACAGCATGTCATGTGTATGTAAAACTGCCTGTCATGATAATGTTATGCATCACTGCTCCTAGCACCATGTACAACTATACCAAACTAACCTGTGTATGGTATCATGAAGGCCTATGTTAGCCTTGTGATAAGATGCAATTATTGTTAACTGTCATTATATGTCGATACTGTATAATATTGTTAGTAAAACTGTCAAGCCTGGTCAGGTGTGATGTCGTTGTGCAACCATGCCTTGGTTCATCTCCCATTGGCTGAGCTCACACCTGTATAAGGCTCATAGCATAGAAGCTCAACAACGAGTGAATCCCTCTCTACTGTAGAGTCTTGAGTGCTGTACTGTGGAGGCGTGACAGTGTGATCTCTCTAGGTAGATACACTATACGGGCCGTTACACTACACGTATGTTTATCTACACGCTGAGCCAGCGAGCCGCAGCGAGGAGGAGAGGAGAGCAACAGGAGCGGGGGCTACTGGACAGGGGGAAACGACGTGGGGAAACGACGCGCCATCCGTCTCACTTACCCAGGACACCACTCTCCCGTTGAAGCAGGGCAACTTGGCGTTGTCATCGGAAATCTCCTCTTTGACAACCCTGTGGAACGGACAGACAAACACACAAGCACACACAAAGAGAGAGAGAGAGAGAGAATGAGTCAACACTAGGCACACAGCTGTTAGCCTAACACCCAGGAATCCTCTCTACTAGCCTGCCCTGCACAGCTGTTAGCCTAACACCCAGGAATCATCTCTACTAGCCTGCCCTGCACAGCTGTTAGCCTAACACCCAGGAATCATCTCTACTAGCCTGCCCTGCACAGCTGTTAGCCTAACACCCAGGAATCATCTCTACTAGCCTGCCCTGCACAGCTGTTAGCCTAACACCCAGGAATCATCTCTACTAGCCTGCCCTGCACAGCTGTTAGCCTAACACCCAGGAATCATCTCTACTAGCCTGCCCTGCACAGCTGTTAGCCTAACACCCAGGAATCATCTCTACTAGCCTGCCCTGCACAGCTAAAGCATGTCGCGAGTGATTCATGCTTAATAAGTTGAATTTCCACTTTTTAACCGTAACGAGCTTCACCACATAGTTACGGTTGACTTAGTCCATTGAATGCAGATAGATGTTGAGCCTCATCCTCCATAAGTGATCTGCTGGCCCTGACTAAGCACAACAACATGATAATGGTGCAGAAACATGACATGTACAAGCACACCGCTCAACAGCATGTGCATTGTGCTGGCGTGTATATGTGACAGGTCTGGGCATTGGGGAAATACATTGAATTTGTATTTATCTTGCGCACAATATATACCGATCAAAAATATAAACGCAACACGCAACAATTTCAACGATTTTACTGACTTACATTTCATATAAGGAAATCAGTCAATTGAAATAAATTCTTTACGCTCTAATCTATGGATTTCACGACGCAGCCATGGGTGGGCATAGCCCCACCCACTTGAGAGCCAGGCCCAGTCAATCAGAATGAGTTTTTCCCCACAAAAGGGCTTTATTACAGACAGAAAAACTCATTAGTTTCTTCAGCTGTCCAGGTGACTTCTCTCAGACGATCTCGCAGGTAAAGAAGCCGGATGTGGAGGTCCTGGGCTGGCGTGGTTACACGTGGTCTGCAGTTGTGAGGCCAGTTGGACTTACTGCCAAATTCTCTAAAACGACTTTGGAGGAAGCTTATGGTAGAGAAATTAACATTAAATTATCTGGCAACAGCTCTGGTGGACATTCCTGCAGTCAGCATGCCAATTGCCCGCTCCCTCAAAACTTGAGACATCTGTGGCATTGTGTTGTGTGACAAAACTGCACGTTTGAGTGTCCTTCTATATTCCCCAGCACAAGGTGCACCTGTGTAATGATCATGCTGTTTAATCAGCTTCTTGACATACCACACCTGTAAGGTGGATGGATTATCTTGGCAAAGGGGAAATGCTCACCAACAGGGATGTAAACAAATTTGTGCACAACATTTTAGAGAAATAAGCTTTTTGTGCATATGGAACATTTCTGGGATCTTCTATTTCAGCTCATGAAACATGGGACCAACACTTTAAATATTGCGCTCATATTTTTTCAGTATACATTATCGTCATAATATATCCACATTCCAAATAGGCTATACCCTACCTCTTCACCCAGGGACAGGGTAGTATCTGCCAGGTTGTCAGGATTTAAAAGGGGTATTAATAGAGGGATTGAGTGTGAGTCTACTTCAGTGTGTACATCTCAGATCGTAAATTCCCCACAAAAATACCTCCTAGTTACCCTCTGACCCGTAGGACAGCGTTTAGAATTAACCAGCCACACCTGCTGGGCTCCTGTCACAGAGTACAGACTACAGACTCAGAGCAGGCCTGGGGCCTGTTGCACAAAAGTAGAATTAAGACATCCGGGATAAATGACTCAGCTGAGCTCAATGAAGCCAAAACATGTGCGTCCAGGCTTAATTGGTTGCACAAAGACCAAGCCAGGATGAGCAGACACGGATTCATTAAGCCAGGTGAAACCAATCCTGGATAGGTGCGCGCTCACGGCTCACTCAAATAGACCCCGCCACAGATCACAGATTAACTGATTTACCATGGCAACTAGAGCCGCGTACTTTTCCCCGTCGGAAGCACAAATCCTCATGGAGGCATACGAGGAGGTAAAAGATATAATTAAGAAGAAAGGCAACACCGCCACAGTGATAAAGCAAAGAGAAAAAGCGTGGCAAAGTATTGCAGACCGCCTGAATGCGTAAGTAGTGCACAATTACACACTCGCTGAAACATCACAATTACAATTCAAATATTTAATTCACATCTCCAAAAATGCAGTTGTACTGTAATTATGAAACGGTTAAATTTTTAATTGAAATGCACTGCAGATATGAGTGAAATTGTGTAAAGTAACTCCATCACACTGTATAAAGCTATGATACATTTTTTGATATTTTTACTGAAAACAAGACAAAAATACCAAGTAATTTTTTGCAGTGTGACTCCATTAAATGTGTGTGTGTGTGTGTGTGTGTGTGTAGATTAAACATGAACGGGCCAAAACGGACATGGCAGCAGGTCAAAATCAAATACAAGAACATTCTGCAGAATGGTATGGTCCCTGACTAATATTTAACAAAGCACAAGCATATATTGTACCCAGAAGGTGCCTGCTCACACATTGTCTGTACTGTTTTAGCAGTGAAAAAGAATACCCACAGACAAGGCACGGGTGGTGGGTCACCAAAGGCTGACCTTACCCCAGCAGAGGACATGGCCTTGGAGCTAAATAAAGGCAGGCCCGTCTTAGAGGGGATCCCTGGGGGGAAAGAGACGAGCATAGGTTCCTCCCAAGATGCCACCCGCTTCATTCAAGGTATGTCCTTCCATCTCTACATGGGATACAACCACATTCATATTGAATCAATTTGGACTGTCTGACTTTGGTTTACCTATTGCCTTGCAGTGTCTGGCAGCACTGTGTTCCTGTTAGAGCCACCAGCACAAGCACCAGACGATGCTGATCCAGTGAGTACTCCATCAAAGGCATACTGTAGGCCTGGCATGTCTTGTCTACTAGCTTCAATATGAATCCGATTAAATGTGATAGGGTGAAGGCCCCAGTGCAGCAGCAACAGCACATGATAGAGACGATGATGAGGAGGAGACCATCTCTCTGGATTCCAGAAGGCATGAGGTATCATGTTAAGACTGTGAAAGTACTATTTACTCTACAATGGTGAGGAGTCCTCATCAAAATCAAAAAATCTAATTTCTTTTACAGGACCCAGATGCTATACAGTGGGAAAACCAGCCTGGCAACATAGTGCGTATTAATAAAAGGACACCACATCCTGCCAAATTCCAGCTGCGCTAATTGTATTGTGTTCACAGAGCTCACAAGCTATCAGAAAGTTGTATGGCAACCACCTCCGGCGCCAAATAGAACTGGCAGACATAGACATTCAGTACAAGAAGAAAAAGATGGAAAATCTTGCACTGGAGTCCGAAATAAAAAAGAGGACAATTAGGAAACTGGACCTTGAAATAAAAAAACTTGAGAGGGAGGTGAGATATGCCTTCAATGTACACTGTATGCTAACTGTAACACAAATGTATTAATCATTATTTTTCTTTCCTCCCCCAGCTCCAAGAAGATGACATAGCTCAAAATAAAAATTAGGTATATTCTCGTAAAGTCAAGTGAGCCATGACATATGAGCTCTTATTGTGAGCACACAGGACGGTGGCATCTTTCTAAGGTTTTTTTTATTTTCCCAGCAATCAGTACAACCAAGTCATCGTTATAAGGCATCGCCCTCTTTTGCCCACCCCCCCAGCACCAGGTGTCGCCACTTGCCTATATGAAGGCCCAAAATTGTGTGTTCCTTTCTGCTCTGACAATGGCATGCCCATTCGTGCGAGATGTGGTGGATGAAGAAGCACTTGTGCTGAGGAGAGCCTTCAGGCGAGAAAGGGTCTTCAGGGACCGGTTGGACCCACTGGCCTTCCCTGATGACCATCTATATGAAAGATACAGGTTTTCTGCAGATGGCATCAGGTATCTATGCAGACTACTGGGTCCCAGGATTAAGCACCGCACTGCACGGAGCCATGCACTGAGTGTGGAGCAAATGGTTTGTGTGGCCTTGCGCTTTTTTGCTAGTGGAGCCTTCCTGTACTCAGTGGGGGATGCAGAACAGCTGAACAAGGCCACAATTTGCCGCACAATAAGGAGTGTGTGTCTGGCTATCAAAGCATTAGCAGATGTCTTCATCTCCTTCCCTGGCCACAGAAGACTCTGTGACATCAAAGAGGAGTTCTATAGGATTGCAGGTAAGAGGATCTACAAATTACAGGACAACTGTTAACACATAGTAGGATACTCATTACTTTGTGTGACAGGTTTCCCCAATGTCATTGGTGCAGTGGACTGCACACACATAAGGATAAAAGCCCCCTCAGGTGCCCATGAGGCCGATTTTGTGAATAGGAAATCCTTTCACAGCATTAATGTTCAGGTGAACATAACTTTTTGATATTGTCCATTGACGAACACTCTGCATTGCCAGTGATGTGCATTGATTGGTGTAATATTCCTCATCTTATGATTTCAGATGGTCTGCAATGCTGACTGTGTGATCAGCAATGTTGTGGCAAAATGGCCTGGCTCAGTCCATGACTCCAGAATCTTTCGGGCCTCTGAAATCTATCAGTGCCTATCACAAGGTAAGCCACACAACCCCTATTTATAACCATCATGGCTGTGTCAAGAATATCACTGTGTTTATGAGGTAGTAATGATGAGATTTTGTGTTGACAGGTGAATTCTCTGGTGTGTTGCTGGGAGACAGGGGGTATGGCTGCCAGCCTTTTCTCCTGACACCTTTCACAGACCCCCAGGAAGCACAGCAGGCCTACAACCATGCCCATGCCAGGACCAGGGCCAGAGTTGAAATGACCTTTGGCCTCCTGAAGGCACGCTTTCACTGCCTTCACAAATTAAGGGTCAGCCCTGTTAGGGCATGTGATATTACTGTGGCTTGTGCTGTCCTCCACAATGTGGCCTGCCTGAGGAAGGAGAGGGCCCCCAGAGTGCCACCAGCCATGGACTGGGACAATCCGGCAATCTTCCCTGATGACGACAGTGGTCGGCTGCTGAGGGACCAATATGTGTTGAATTATTTTAGTTAGTATGTGTGCTTTCAATTTTGGTTAAATATGTCCTGCGGTGGCAGAGGAATTTGGGTTTTTTTGGGTTCGTTTTTTGACGAATTTGGCCTCTTATGATGTTTGTGCGGTATACTGTGTGTAATACAAGGCTGCAGGGAGGCTACTGCATCCATTCATTTGTCTGTTCAGTTGATGTGTATGGATTTGTCCTGCATTTATTTTAGTGTGCAGACATGCAGGGTGTGTTATATACAGACCTTTGAATGTGTATGTATCATTTTGTATAATATGCTTGGATTCTGTGCTTTCCATCTTGTAGAGTCACTGTGACTTCAGTTTCGAAAGGAGCTGATGGTTTACCTGCTTTGTTTTGTCCTTATTCAATAAAGGAACATAATGTTACACATTGTGTTTTTATATTCATATGGAATGTGTATTTGTTTATATGACAGAGTACTAGGGCCACACTGAAGAAAAAGGATAAAGTCATAAATTTATGAGGCTGGTTCTTTCTGCAGAAAAGCTACATATTGTTTTTACAGTTTTGATACTTATGACAATGTGATACTTAATATTCTGGCACATCAGCATGTCTTTGTTTATGAAACCATACTGAAGTACAATTTCACGAAATGCCCCACATCTGTCATTTTAACAACTGTCCTCCTTTAAAACAACTGGTTACAATATTATGACTTGTGTTTTTTTCCCCTCTGTGGCCCTAATATTCTATCATTTTATATATAGCCTTATAGTCTATGGGAAACTGTAAATTATCTAATGATAGCAACATCATCTAAAAATCATTTTTTTATCCAAAATCATTGAAATTAATGATCACAAACGTTTAAATAATAACAGTGGGTCTAGTTATATGTGATAACAATGTATAGTGAGCAGTGAAATAACTATTGGTTTCCATTTGTGGTGACTGCTGACTGACATTAGGGATGAGATTAAATAGATCCTGGAATTTAGCCTGGTCTGGAGCAGGCTAGCTCCACAGAATAAATCTCCATGGTAATTTATACCATAACATATCCTCCTGCCCCCTATCCATCTTTAGTGCAACCGGATTACGGATCAATTGAGCCAGGATCACCAAGATATCCTGGCTTAATCCCTTATCCTAGTTTTGTGCAACAGGCCCCTGGTCTGGAGGCCTGGGATACACACAAACACATAGTATCCTGGATCCTGGGCTACAGGGCTGCAGTTATGCCTATTTTAGAGGTGGGAAACTAATAGCTAATAATTAGCTAATATAGGTGTGAATTCTGAAAAGATCAGTTCAGTTCATCTAACCAATATAGTTCACCCAACAACATCTCACTGTCTCCCAGAGAGTCTTGGAACATGAACAGGACAAAGACACTACTTCAAAGAAAAGCAACAAAGTCTCTGATGAAAACTTTACACCGGGTTTCTCTGAAACTGCTGCTCTATTGATTTACAGTTTTTCCCCTTCACTTTTCCAGGAGTTCCTACTCACATGACGACAGCGAGTGACTGTGTGTGCTGCTGTGGTTGTATTATACTGTATTGTGGGAGTGGAAGAGAGAGATAACATAGTCTTGTGGCTGGAACTGACTAACACAGAGAGAGAATGCTTCTGTGTGTGTGGCCTGTTCTGTTCCACCACAGAGAGGAAGAGGGGGTGTGATTCACATCATTAGGTAGGAAGTGTTTGCATCCTCGCTGTAGAGCCACATGACCAACTGTAGGTAACTTGGGAGGATGTGGGAGCGGTCAATACAAACAAATAGCCTACAGTCAAAATCAACAGTTTTTAACTCTTAAGGTCTTGGGATGGGCCTCTTATATATTGTTAGAAGTGAGTGCTAATTGAATCCTGTTCCAAATTTAACAACATAATATTGATCAATTAATGGTAAAGTATCCTGCGTTTGTGATATAAGTTGATCAAATAGGATACCTATAACATGAATCATCTCTCTCTCTCTCTCTCTCTCACACTTTCTGTTAAAAGCATTAAAACCAAAGGAATCCAGACACACATCCAAAGCAAACAAAATGACGTGCACTCTGTAAACCATGACCTTTCTTCATGCATACTTTCATATTCAAACAGAATTCAGGAGCAGAATTTGCTACACCGAGTTCCCCAATGCCTAAATACATCCAGAAGCTGTCTCAGTAGGTGACACACACACAGGAGGGCTGCGTTTAAAAAGGGACATGGTGTCAGACTCTTGGTTATCCCATCCTCACAACTCTCACTTCTCAAAGCCGGCAGTTTAAACGAGTCTTAACAGATTTATTTTACAGGATAATGACAGAAGATTTACAGGGAGATTGCTACATATTCTAGTGGTGGGCCAGCTGTGTGTATGTGTCTGTGTGCGTGTGTGTGTTGTTGGGATTAGAGTTGTTTATTTATATCCAGGACAGGAGGAAAGCTAGTTATAGTCTGGGCCAACAGCACAGGGTCAGGAGGGGCGACCAACCAGCCAGCTGGTTATAGTCTGGACCAACAGCACAGGGTCAGGAGCGGCGACCAACCAGCCAGCTGGTTATAGTCTGGGCCAACAGCACAGGGTCAGGAGGGGCGACCAACCAGCCGGCTGGTTATAGTCTGGGCCAACAGCACAGGGTCAGGAGGGGCGACCAACCAGCCAGCTGGTTATAGTCTGGACCAACAGCACAGGGTCAGGAGGGGCGACCAACCAGCCAGCTGGTTATAGTCTGGACCAACAGCACAGGGTCAGGAGGGGCGACCAACCAGCCGGCTGGTTATAGTCTGGGCCAACAGCACAGGGTCAGGAGGGACGACCAACCAGCCGGCTGGTTATAGTCTGGGCCAACAGCACAGGGTCAGGAGGGACAACCAACCAGCCGGCTGGTTATAGTCTGGGCCAACAGCACGGGGTCAGGAGGGGCGACCAACCAGCCAGCTGGTTATAGTCTGGACCAACAGCACAGGGTCAGGAGGGACGACCAACCAGCCAGCTGGTTATAGTCTGGGCCAACAGCACAGGGTCAGGAGGGGCGACCAACCAGCCGGCTGGTTATAGTCTGGACCAACAGCACAGGGTCAGGAGGGGCGACCAACCAGCCGGCTGGTTATAGTCTGGGCCAACAGCACAGGGTCAGGAGGGACGACCAACCAGCCGGCTGGTTATAGTCTGGGCCAACAGCACAGGGTCAGGAGGGGCGACCAACCAGCCGGCTGGTTATAGTCTGGGCCAACAGCACAGGGTCAGGAGGGGCGACCAACCAGCCGGCTGGTTATAGTCTGGACCAACAGCACAGGGTCAGGAGGGGCGACCAACCAGCTAGCTGGTTATAGTCTGGGCCAACAGCACAGGGTCAGGAGGGACAACCAACCAGCCAGCTGGTTATAGTCTGGACCAACAGCACAGGGTCAGGAGGGGCGACCAACCAGCCAGCTGGTTATAGTCTGGGCCAACAGCACAGGGTCAGGAGGGGCGACCAACCAGCTAGCTGGTTATAGTCTGGGCCAACAGCACAGGGTCAGGAGGGGCGACCAACCAGCCAGCTGGTTATAGTCTGGGCCAACAGCACAGGGTCAGGAGGGGCGACCAACCAGCCAGCTGGTTATAGTCTGGACCAACAGCACAGGGTCAGGAGGGACGACCAACCAGCCGGCTGGTTATAGTCTGGACCAACAGCACAGGGTCAGGAGGGACGACCAACCAGCCGGCTGGTTATAGTCTGGGCCAACAGCACAGGGTCAGGAGGGGCGACCAACCAGCCGGCTGGTTATAGTCTGGACCAACAGCACAGGGTCAGGAGGGGCGACCAACCAGCCGGCTGGTTATAGTCTGGACCAACAGCACAGGGTCAGGAGGGGCGACCAACCAGCCGGCTGGTTATAGTCTGGGCCAACAGCACAGGGTCAGGAGGGACTACCAACCAGCCGACTGGTTATAGTCTGGACCAACAGCACAGGGTCAGGAGGGACGACCAACCAGCCGACTGGTTATAGTCTGGGCCAACAGCACAGGGTCAGGAGGGACAACCAACCAGCCGGCTGGTTATAGTCTGGACCAACAGCACAGGGTCAGGAGGGACGACCAACCAGCCAGCTGGTTATAGTCTGGGCCAACAGCACAGGGTCAGGAGGGACAACCAACCAGCCGGCTGGTTATAGTCTGGACCAACAGCACAGGGTCAGGAGGGACGACCAACCAGCCAGCTGGTTATAGTCTGGACCAACAGCACAGGGTCAGGAGTGACGACCAACCAGCCAGCTGGTTATAGTCTGGACCAACAGCACAGGGTCAGGAGGGACGACCAACCAGCCGGCTGGTTATAGTCTGGACCAACAGCACAGGGTCAGGAGGGACGACCAACCAGCCAGCTGGTTATAGTCTGGACCAACAGCACAGGGTCAGGAGGGACGACCAACCAGCCAGCTGGTTATAGTCTGGACCAACAGCACAGGGTCAGGAGGGACGACCAACCAGCCAGCTGGTTATAGTCTGGGCCAACCAGCCAGCTGGTTATAGTCTGGACCAACAGCACAGGGTCAGGAGGGGCGACCAACCAGCCAGCTGGTTATAGTCTGGGCCAACAGCACAGGGTCAGGAGGGACAACCAACCAGCCAGCTGGTTATAGTCTGGGCCAACAGCACAGGGCCAGGAGGGACAACCAACCAGCCGGCTGGTTATAGTCTGGACCAACAGCACAGGGTCAGGAGGAACAACCAACCAGCCGGCTGGTTATAGTCTGGGCCAACAGCACAGGGTCAGGAGGGGCGACCAACCAGCCGGCTGGTTATAGTCTGGGCCAACAGCACAGGGTCAGGAGGGGCGACCAACCAGCCGACTGTACACTGGCCTATAGTCCAAGGCTTTCACTCACCATAACAGAGTACACAAAATATGTGTGATTCAAATGAGGATGAAAATGTCTTTAATAATTGAAGAGGATCAGTTCCTCAACCCTCCCTCCTCTTCCTGAAACTTCAGGTTCTCAAACGTATCCATCAAGTTACTGTACAGTAATAATAACAACATGAATATTTTAAGTGAGGTAAATGAGAAGAGCATGTGCAAAGCCAGCAGATTTGACCCTCCATATGGAGCTGAGTATTCATCATACCAAGAGCACTGACGTCCTTTCCTTATATCATTAGCTTCAGTGAGCCTCTATGACAAAGATTTTTACTAAGGTCTCAAACAAACATCTCAACCATTGCCACGGCAAAACAGCATATTATCAACATCAAAGCTATCAAATGATACTGAGACTGTAAGGCTATTTTACTACATGGGTTGAATGAATTGTCCATTTACTGTACATTTGCTGGGAAAATACAAATCACTACTAATTTGTGTGGTGGAACAACATTACAGTATAATGTAGTATTTTACCAGGCAGTTGTGGGATAAAAACTCAACAGCAACCCAGATTTAAATTCTATGCTACACAAATCTATGCTTTAACTGCTAATTACAGACACACAACACGTCAAGAGATATAAGCTAAACATTCTATGCATAATCATACACAGACGGACTTCATACATTTTCTGGGCAAACAATTCCTAAAAAATGATGTGTTGCACATTCACTAATCCTGATATCATTAGCACAAAACTAATATTTCATTACAATTAAATAAAACATGGTCTTCCTCCCCTTCACAACAGGGGGTCTACTATGTAAGACTTTGCACTGACTGAACATTTACAAATCAAACACTGTCTATAACTGCAAGGGATTCGTTGTGTTTCCTCTCTATTGGAGTCTTATTATTCCCCAGTTATTTTCTCTAACAGCCATACAGTACTGTCTGCAACTCTATGGCTGCGTTTACATAGGCAGCTCAATTCTGATCTTTTTTCCCACTAATTGGTCTTTTGACCAATAACATCAGATCTTTTCACATCAGATCTTTATCTGACCTGATCTGATTGGTCAAAAGACCAATTAGTGTCTAAAGGCAACCTATGCAGTCTATGTGATACCAGCCATATTATCCTTTGTGTGTCCCTGACCATCAGTGTTGTTTCCATACTGTGCCAGTTGTACAGCCAGTACAACACTGCCTGCTCAAGGATTTCACTTTCACATGTGATGTTCAGTGTGTGAAACAATCTAACAATGATATCCTAGTACAGATACCAATAGATAGAATTTGTTGATTGACATGACAAGACACATAGCACCAGCTCTTGTGAACGATTGAATAGGCCTAAAACACTGTACTGTAGCGCGTTCAACAACTCCAAACCCTAACTTTAACTCTTTAGAGCAAACATGTTGTGTTTGCTTTCCTAATCAGGTGGTGGATCATCTCTCCTGGGGCCCCATGGAGCAGTCTGCCCCGGCCCTGCACTAGGATTGACTGGAGGGAGAGGGACAGGACAGAAGGCCCTGCTGAGGCCACAGTATAGACCCAACTAGTGATAAGTCTTTACTGAAGTCTTTACTGAAGACTTATCTCTTCAGTAGGTCATATGGTTGAGTGTAGTCTGGCCCAGGAGTGTGAAGGTGAACGGAAAGGCTCTGGAGCAACGAACCGCCCTTGCTGTCTCTGCCAGGCCGGTTCCCCTCTCTCCACTGGGATTCTCTGCCTCTAACCCTGTTACAGGGGCTGAGTCACTGGCTTGCTGGTGCTCTTTCATGCCGTCCCTAGGAGGGGTGCGTCACTTGAGTGGGTTGAGTTACTGACGTGATCTTCCTGTCTGGGTTGGCGCCCCCCCTTGGTTTGTGCTGTGGTGGAGACCTTTGTGGGTTATACTCGGCCTTGTCTCCGGATTGTAATGTTGGTGGTTGAGGATTTCCCTCTAGTGGTGCGGGGGCTGTGCTTTGGCAAAGTGGGTGGGGTTATATCCTTCCTGTTTGTCCCTGTCCGGGGGTTTCTTCGGATGGGGCCACAGTGTCTCCTGACCGCTCCTGTCTCAGCCTCCAGTATTTATGCTGCAGTAGTTTATGTGTCGGGGGGCTAGGGTCAGTTGGTTACCTGGAGTACTTCTCCTGTCTTATCCAGTGTCCTGTGTGAATTTAAGTATGCTCTCTCTAATTCTTTCGTTCTCTCTTTCTCTCTGAGAACCTGAGCCCTAGGACCATATGTCAGGACTACCGGGCATGATGACACCTTGCTGTCCCCAGTCCGCCTGGCCTTGCTGCTATTCCAGTTTCAACTGTTCTGCCTGCGGTTACGGAACCCCTACCTGTCCCAGACCTGCTGTTTTCAACTCTTAATGATCGGCTATGAAAAGCCAACTGAGATTTATTCCTGATTATTATTTGACCATGCTTGTCATTTATGAACATTTTGAAAATCTTGGCGCTCTCTAATTTTCTCCTTCTCTCTTTCTTTCTCTCGGAGGACCTGAGCCCTAGGACCATACGTCGGGACTACCGGCCGTGGTGACTCCTTGCTGTCCCCAGTCCGCCTGGCCTTGCTGCTATTCCAGTTTCAACTGTTCTGCCTGCGGTTATGGAACCCCTACCTGTCCCAGACCTGCTGTTTTCAACTCTTAATGATCGGCTATGAAAAGCCAACTGAGATTTATTCCTGATTATTATTTGACCATGCTTGTCATTTATGAACATTTTGAAAATCTTGGCTCTCTCTAATTTTCTCCTTCTCTCTTTCTTTCTCTCGGAGGACCTGGGCCCTAGGACCATGCGTCGGGACTGCCGCCCGTGGTGACTCCTTGCTGTCCCCAGTCCGCCTGGCCTTGCTGCTATTCCAGTTTCAGCTGTTCTGCCTGCGGTTATGGAACCGCCACCTGTCCCAGACCTGTTGTTTTTCAACTCTTGATGATCGGCTATGAAAAGCCAACTGAAAATTATTCATGATTATTATTTGACCATGCTTGTCACTTATGAACATTTTTGAACATCTTGGCATAGTTCTGTTATAATCTCCACCCGGCACAGCCAGAAGAGGACTGGCCACCCCTCATAGCCTGGTTCCTCTCTAGGTTTCTTCCTAGGTTTTGGCCTTTCTAGGGAGTTTTTCCTAGCCACCGTGCTTCTACACCTGCATTACTAGCTGTTTGGGGTTTTAGGCTGGGTGTCTGTACAGCACTTCGAGATATTAGCTGATGTACGAAGGGCTATATAAAATAAAATTGAATTGAATTGAACTAACTAACCTGCTACCAGAAAAAACCAGTTCCCTCACAAGGTCGTGCTGCCTGCTGTGGGAAACGTCCGAGGTAGTGACGTTTCTAGCCTGTGTGTGTTTGACAAAGGACTGCCTGTCTCTCTGTGTGTGGGTTTCATCTTTTGATGTTTGTGATAACCTGGTACTAAAAACAGCTTGGCTCGCCAATCGCCTCTAAACATCTTCAATAGCAGAATAACTGGAACAATAGTCCAGTAGCACAATAACCTATTGGTAAAAGGAATTAAGTGTACCTTACTGGCTACTGGATAGCTGCTGACTGCATTCAGTATAAAGTCACCAGCTAATACATCAGTCAATGTGATGACTCAATGTGATGACTCAATCCAAATAAGGATAGTACAATCATATTCACACCAGATGGAGAGTTAGGGCTTCTATAGAACTATGACTTTGTGTGTGTGCGTGCGTGCCTGCCTGCGTGCGTGGTGCTTGGCAACATGCTTGTGATGGTGTGAGCTTGTCAGAGGAGAAACAGACATTGACACAAATATGTCATCCTCCAAGGAGAACTCTATAACAAGTGGACCTCTGACCTCCTACTATTGGAGGTGTCCATGTTGTCTGAATGTATGGGAGCAGGGGGCGGGCAGGGGAAAGAGAGGTCAAACACCTTCTATTAACAGGCCCATAACAAGAAACGTTACCATCTCTATAGGCCTGTATGACTGGGGGAGTATCGGTCTGTGTAGAAAGACTGAGTGATGACAACATAATAATGAGCGCAAAGAAAAGGTTGAGAGGATATACTACTTATAATAAAAAGTAACTACAATCATTCATACTTATATTTAGCATGTATGATGAATTACTCATGAACATTTCCTGTATTAATTCTGAACTAATACTAGTAAATACCGTTTGAAAAAAAAGAGGGTATATCCCCTCTACAATAAATAAAACAATCTGTGAATAGACCATAGGTTATAATAAAAACATCTCTATTCAACATCTAATCAGTCAGTCAGTTATATACCAACCTATTTGATGTCAGTGATAATTCATTAAATGTCTGATGACATGCCACCATGTCACAAAGAATAAAGTTATATTGCTATCACTGGAAATCTATTGGCCAATATAGTCCACTGTACACTGTCCATTCACAGGACAATAGGCATAACTATAAAAGCAGTGACATGGGCAATTAAAACGCGCGTTATTTATTAAATAGAGTATTAGTGTTAGGAAGGTTGTTCGGCACATTTACGTGAGGTATGTCAAGCAAATTCTTGCGCTATATTAGACGATTAAGCCAGGCCGTCAGTCCACGACACTCGCTTCTTTCTGGGGGTGCTCTTCTACCGGGCAGCCATGTTTCTACTCAGAGCATTTTCAGCTGATTTGCGGCCTACAGTCCCATGGCAAAATGACAAAAATGGTCAAATCCAAACAACGAAGAGTAAGTTTTTAAATCAATGAGGTGATGTTTAACCCATTCGTTGTAACATGTATGACGAGCATATGTCGCGTTGTGTTTTCCATGTTCGCTTGATTCACCTTCTGCCTAGCATCGGAGGACATTACCTTTGTATGTAAACGATGTGTGTGTGTGTGTGTGTTCGTGCGCGTGCTCGTGCCTGTAAAACAGAGGGCCATGAGAGGGATACATGATCCCTACTGTGACCATTCAGTCAATTGGAATATTTAAGAAGCTTATTTGACGCATCGGATGAAATGTAATAGCCTATTTTATTACATTAAGTAAGATTAACAAGACATATATATGTCAAAGTTGTCATCATATAGTCATGCAGTCACGTTTGATGACTGTCTCCTGAAAATCATGATTGGCTACAGTTAGGCTATGTGACCATTATCGGCATCAATCTCCGTTCTACTTTTTCTGTTCTTCTCTCTTTATTCCCTATTCACATACGTGCTACATAGTCATAAACACACAAGAGAAACCTGTCTGGCAATAATTAATTTGGAATCGATACCGAGTTAATGCCAAACACCGAACATGTGGAGGCTTTGTCAACGTAACATATCATATTAGATATGCTTATTACATGATGATGACAACACAGCGCCGCCTTATAAACGTCTAGTCTACAGTAACCTCTCAACCAACATCGACTACAATATAAGCGGATCATGTTAAATGTCATCATGGGATATTGGTGTGACGGGTCCGAACTTCAAAGGATGATCTATTCTATTGCGCATTGGATACAATGAATGAACAGGTGCCAACAGCAGATTAGACACCGCACAGTCCTGCGCGAATGTTACAATGTTGCAACCTTTGTTGTGAAATTGGACACATGGTTGTCAGTGTAACCAACCAGGGCTGGGCTACATGTTTACTTCTATGATAAAAAAAATAACAAGACTACAACATACACGGCGAAGAAATTGTAAGCTTTCATGGTGGCTACTTACCCAAAATCCTGGTCCATGGATTTGAAAAAGAATTTGTAGCTATTGACCGGACGATTGTTAAGGACATTTTTAAAATCCGCTAAAGTGACTTTCTCAGGAGAAACGGATAATTTCACTAGATAAGGAGTCTCCTCCTCGTCAATGTGATATATTATTTTAGTCTCCGCCATGAGAGTGAGGGTAGGACAATCATTGACACAGGAAAGGAACAAGGGTTGGCAGTGCAATAATAAATAGGTTTATGAGGCTATCTGTCTATCTATCTGTCTAAGACGAAATGCTACCGTGACAGCATGAATAAATATAACTGTAGACCTCACGCTGGAAAATAAATAACCTTGTCTTTGATAAATTAAGTAGAAATCTAGACATAATCGAGTTCTAAATGACTGTATTCCAGCTCCAATGTGTCTCGGTACGGTGGCTCTCTCGGTACTAAAACAGGAAGGGACGGTCCACATCCTTGCGATATCGAGTTGGGAATATTTCAATTTTTCCCAGTAATTCGTTAGACAGTGCTGTCATCTAGTGGTGTGTTGAGGCTAGACTGCTTAATGTTCTCCATTATACGGTACTAGTCACAGATAGTACTGCAGTCTGCACCATAAAGAGAGAAGGGTTTGGAGAACACATTTTATTCAGTAAACCTTTGGTGGTGATTTTCAGTAATAGTTTTAACTGTTGATAATATTGATAATTATATTGATTACTAAAATGATATATATCTAAATATATTAAATCATTATCTTCGTTATTATTAGCCTTCTTTACAGTCATCTAATTATTACAACCTAGATACAATATATCCAATACCCGATATCACTGTAAATCAATGTAATAATTACTAATTCATTACAATAATTATGATAATTATTATCAATATTATCATCAAGGTGTACAAATTTTCTTGATCACCTTTCCATCCAATTTGTCAGTAGGTGGTAGTCTTGTGCTGCTGTACAGTGGCAGCAGCGTCTATCTACAGCAACTTGCTTGAAAGATATGGAATGAATGGTGGTTTCTAACCTCTACCAGCAAATACTCTTGACCATTAATGCCAAAAGTTATTTTCTTGAATAAGGTTCATTTCAATTTTTCTTGATAAGATTTTCTTGAAAAGAGAGCTTATTTAACCAATCATTTAAAGCTATGGGCTTGGCTTTATATTTTCTTCCTATTCGTACAATAGTAACACAATGTACACATTGTAATACAATTATTAAATAATGGCCAACCCAGTATTGTTTTTTTATTAATCTTTATTAGAGCGAAGATAATGAACCAGATGCTACTGCACAGATAACTTGCTTGCAAGTAAAGCTTCCAAACTGAAAGTGTCAGGACCCCTTTATTCAATTACAGTAATTGAAACATATGACATCTTCTACAAACTTACTTAGTCCTCTTCGTTCCCGTTTCTACACGAATCCTAATAACCCAGATTGCAAGATTCTTTGTCTTGTCAACTTGACAGCTCCAAACTTTACAGTGTATTGCAAGCCTGCATTACACAATTAGACAATCACTCACATACAAACGGACATATCCTAACATACATTCCTAAAAAACACATCTGGATTCTGTTCAAGGCTTGTTTTCCTGAGTTCCATTACATGTATAGCCTTCTTTGTGGTCCATGATCATCAATCACAAATGGACTTGGTAAGAATACAGTTATAACGGCTTATTACTCATTTATAAGCAATCTACCAATGAATAATTAAAAGCCTGGCTATAAACTACTTATGACTCTTTACAGAAAGGATACGTTGGCTAAATGTAATGTGTTAACAGTAAATTACAGAAAGGTTTGTGCAAATATTTTAATAAACATACTCAACGCGTTATGAGCTTGCTGCACTCAAATCATACATGGAGCATGACAGTTTTCCCACACACAATAAAAGACAACATGCATTCTGAAAATGAAAAGTTTGAAGAGTGAATTAAAGGAATACAGTGATAGAAAGTGTTTTGTTACATACAAAAAGGAAGGTTGTACAGTACACTGTGTTTTTGTTATATAAAATACTTGACATCAAATATCTGTGTAATATAAAATTGAAGACATATCTAGCCATGTTGAAATCACAGCAGATCAGAATACAGACTTTACCAGTATGAAAATATAAAACAAAAAACCATTGACTGGCGCAGCAATAGAAATGTTTTGGTAAGAGAGTTTGGTAAGGGGGTGTCTATAAAAAGAGAACGCCCCCCCCCCCCCCCCTCCTGTCCTCTGCTTTGAATTCCACCATTATAATCCTTTACTTCCTTATCCTGTATGTCTGCCCTGGACCAGCCAGCAGCATATCAGCTATTTCTGTCTCACTTCCACAACTTTCCATCCATTTCTAGAGAGATACGGAGGAAGAGAATAAGAGGAAAGAAATGAGAAGTGACATTAACAAAAAGAAAGCCATTCAATTAGGCATGAAATTGTTGTTTGGAACCCATAATGTCACATATATTTACCTTTATTGCGGTCTTTGGACATATCTCTCTCTTTCAGTAAGTTGTTTTTGTAATCTAAGGATAGAAATGCAAAAGGGTTGGTCATTCAATTTGACATGTCATGATATACGGTATGAGCTCTGTGCAGCAACAGCCATTATTGATACCAGTCGCCCTGTTCAAACTCTCTAGTCTATATGAGGTAGGGCCTACAGGCAGCATGAGAGCCTTACCTGAATTCAGGTGTTCCTGGTTGCAGACCTTCAGCTCTGTGGCGTCCAATGCAATGTCCTCATGGCCAGTCACATGACCCCTCCTGTTTACCAGTAAGAGAGGGAGGTGGTTAGTCGTCAAAGTTCAGTGAGTTCAGGTCCTCCTTAAAATGAGTAATATTCTCATTATCAAGTGTGACCGCTGACCACCTTTACTAAATCGGTTCTCACCGTTTAGATCTTTGCAAGTCATACTCCAGCCCTAAAACAAGATTAACACACCTTTAACATACCATTTACAGGTCACAAAATCACACAGCCATTCAACTGATTTAAATATTAAATCAAGGACATTTATACAAATATAAAGTGTGTAAATTGAGGACATTCAAAGTGTGTCTGTGTGTGATAGAGACATGCAGAGATACATACAGTAGAGACACCCACACACACGCTACCTCTCTTTCTGCGTCGTGTGGTAAGCACAATGACTATTGTGATGATGAAGGCTAGGAGGAAGAAGGTAGCCAGGATGTAACCCAGCTGCTGGAAGAAGTGCCCTCGGTGCTCAGGGAGGATGACGTTGACTACTCGTGGCCTCTCAAGTTCAACCACGTTGTGGCCTGAAGGTGTAAGGACAACACTGTGGGTTCACTGGTCTGCTATTAACACTCATTGTGTTATAAACACAGGCTGGTTGTGGAACATTATATTAGTCACATTTTGTTATATCCATGTTGAGTGAAAATAATGATAGTATATAACCAATACATAGTGTTTAATTTGAACTGAGTGTATAAAACATTAAGAACACCTTCCTAATATTGAGTTGCGAACCCCCCCCCCCCCCCCAACTTGTCTCAAGGCTTAAAAATCCTTCTTTCATCGGTCTCCTCCCCTTCATCAACACTGACTGAAGCAGATTTAACAGGTGACATTCAATAATGGGATCATAGATTTCACCCAGTCAGTCTCATTGAAAGAGCAGGTGTTCATAATGTTTTGTACACTCAGTGTTTGCCA
Source organism: Salvelinus alpinus (assembly GCF_045679555.1). NCBI lineage: Eukaryota > Metazoa > Chordata > Actinopteri > Salmoniformes > Salmonidae > Salvelinus > Salvelinus alpinus. The sequence goes on along the minus strand of NC_092102.1, from coordinate 21,444,798 downwards.
TTGATATTGCATTTTGAACGACAATTACATGTTTTTTCTGCATCATTGAAAAACAATTGTTAAGCTGGTTTTCATTTCTTTCAGAAACCGTGAGTAAAGGAAGAGTTGACCTGGTTCAGCTGTAACGACTTGCATACCTTAAAAAGAGAAATACCTATTACCCAAGAAAGAGGAGAGGGAGGAAAGGAAGGACAGAGGGGAGGAATTCTGTTGTGTGCGGTCAGCCTGTCCGAATTAGTTTTCCAGATATTTACCTTTTCTCATAAACACAGACAATGTTTTGCAAAGTATAAAGAATTAACCCTAGCTGTTGCTGTCTCTCTCAGTCACTGAAACTCCACCAGTTCGACTGGTCAGTGTAAGCAGACATTTGACAACACTCACCTCACAGTCATGCTCTGTGCAACACAAACACCACTTCTGCCAGGTTTCAGACAATTAATTAAGCTAAATAACAGACGGGGGAGAACGGGATTTGCTAACTGTGAAAACCATGTGATTTAAATCAATGAAAATAGCTATTACAAATTGGCATATCAAATTGTTACTTCCCTCACTGAGGTGTTTCTTCCACTGGCTAGGATCTACTCAAACCGTCTGCACACAATAACATGTACCATACCTTCCCATTACACGTTTATTGCACCATAACCATCAATCAGCTTGCCACTGTTACACAGGTCTCTCTCACCTGCTGGGTGATAACAGAAATTATAGTCATTGGGGATAATGATGGTGGAGACCTGTATTAACCAAGCCTGGGAAGGCTGATGACACTAAAATACTTTTGCTTTCCATCACCTAGAGGCATTTGTTTCTTTTAAATCTGTTCTCCTTGGCCCATCCGCAGATACAGTACCAGTCAAAAGTTTGGACACACCTACTCATTCAAGGGTTTTTCTACAGAATAGAATAATAGTGAAGACATCAAAACTATGAAATAACGCATATGGAATCACGTAGTAACCAAAAAAGTGTTAAACAAATCAAAATATATTTTAGATTCTTCAAAGTAGCCACCCTTTGCCTTGATGATAGCTTTGCACACTCTTGGCATTCTCTCAACCAGCTTCATGAGGTAGTCACCTGGAATGCTTTTCCAACAGTCTTGAAGGAGTTCCCACATATGCTGAGCACTTGTTGGCTGCTTTTCCTTCACTCTGCGGTCCACCTCATCCAAAACCATCTCAGTTGGGTTGAGGTCGGGTGATTGTGGAGGCCAGGTCATCTGACGCAGCACTCTATTACTCTCCTTCTTGGTCAAATAGCCCTTACACAGCCTAGTGGTGTGTTGGGTCATTGTCCTGTTGAAAAACAAATGATAGCACCACTAAGCGCAAACCAGATGGGATGGTGTATCGATGCAGAATGCTGTGGTAGCAATGCTGGTTAAGTGTGCCTTGAATTCTAAATAAATCACAGACAGTGTCACCAGCAAAGCACTACCACACCACCTCCTCCATGCTTCAGAGTTAATCCGTTCACCTACTCTGCATCTCACAAAGACACGGTGGTTGGAACCAAAAATCTAAAGTTTCCACCGCTCTGATGTCCATTGCTCGTGTTTCTTGGCCTAAGCAAGTCTCTTCTTATTATTGGTGTCCTTTAGTAGTGTTTTTTTTGTATCAATCTGACCATGAAGGCCTTATTCACGCAGTCTCCTCAACAGTTGATGCTGAAATGCGTCTGTTACTTGAACTCTGTGAAGCATTTATTCAGGCTGCAATCTGAGGTGCAGTTTACTCTAATGACCTTATCTAATGTCCATTGATCGTGTTTCTTGGCCCAAGCAAGTCTCTTCTTGGTGTCCTTTAGTAGTGGTTTCTTTGCAGCAATTCAACCATAAAGGCTTGCTTCACACAGTCTCCTCTGAACAGTGGAACTCTGTAGCATTTATTTGGGCTGCAATCAGAAGTGCAGTTAACTCTAATGAACTTATCCTCTGCAGCAGAGGTAACTCTGGGTCTTCCTTTCCTGTGGCGGTCCTCATGAGGGACAGTTTCATCATAGCGCTTCATGGTTTTTGCGACTGCACTTGAAGAAACTTCAAGTTCTTGACATTTTCCTTATTGACTGACCTTCATGTCTTAAAGTAATGATGAACTGTCATTTCTCTTTGCTTATTTGAGCTGTTCTTACCATAATATGGACTTGGTCTTTTACCAAATAGGGCTATCTTCTATATACCACCCCTACCTTGTCACAACACAACCGATTGGCTCAAACACACAAACGCAGAAATTCCACACATTTTTAACAAGGCACACCTGTTAACTTGCATTCCAGGTGACTACCTCATGAAGCTGGTTGAGAGAATGCCAAGAGTGTGCAAAGCTGTCATCAAGGCAAAGGGTGGCTACTTTGAAGAATCTCAAATTTAAAATATATTTTGATTTGTTTAACACTTTTTTGGTTACTACATGATTCCATGTGTGTTATCTCATAGTAGAATAATAGTGAAGACATCAAAACTATGTAGAAAATAGTAAAAATAAAGAAAAACCCTTGAATAAGTAGGTGCGTCCAAACTTTTGACTGGTACTGTATGTTATGACACATCATGACTGATTAAACTAGCCTGAGGATAGGTATTAGCTTGAGGCAGGCTTCAAATAAGAAATTAGCAGAGGACAGATACCATCCCTGGGTGGATCTTGAAAACTGCACCAGTCTTACAGAACAAATTGTATTGAATTAATCTAATTTAACACTTCCCAAGTGGCATCAGAGTTGCTAATTATCTCGTCTGTTTTGAATGTTGTTAATATGCATGAAACTGCAGTGTCATGGTCAAGGTCAACTATCTCTGGAGAACAATTAGTCTTGCCTCAGTTCTCTCTCCGTATCTCAGCTGTTGCCTGTTCCCATTCCCCTGGCAGATCAGACAAGAACTTACACGCAGAAACACAATGTGACATGTGCCGTGCAGAGGTCACACAGCTAGTGGTTTTAGTCTTGTTGAAAGACTGTGGTTAATTAGCAAGCCAATGAGCTGAAGGAATCCGACCTGGTCTGCATTTCTGGTTATTTTCTATTCTAAATGCTTTGGCTGCCTTATCCAGGTTCTGGCGCTCACAACAACACCGAGCTCTACTTTAGCTTGCCATAAATGATTACAGTGTAACAAAAAAGTGGGACAATGGCTGTTGCAATTGCAGAGTACGCAGATAAGAGTTGGCTGGACTGAACAAAGGAAAAAGCACAACTAAGTAGAAGAAAGCTGAAGTCAAAAAGTAAAAATCAAAGCAAAGAACTCAAGACATGTCTGCATTGATCCACGTGAATTTCTTCCTGCATACTTTACAATGCTGTTAAATGGATCAACCCATCTTAAAAGGACAAAGGAGGATCCACATCTAACACTGAACCCCTGCCAACACCCCCCCCACTGTTCCCTTTCATGTCCCAGCTGGTCCAGGTGCGGAACAGATGTAGCACATTTCCTCCTTTTGCTGATAAACACGCCCCAACCAGAGGGCCAGAGAGAAGGAGAGAATCAGACTAGTGATGGAGAGAGACTGCTCTGTAGACAGGTTACTGTCGAGAGATAATGAAACTTAAAGAGACTGACAGAAATCCCAATTCACCAGTTGCAAAGCCTCACCATGCTCCATCCTTCCCCTGGAGTCTGGCTTTACTGCCCCTGTTGAGCTATAATGGCTCCTCCTGTAAACTAAGCCATTTGCTCAACTACAGAAAAATGAAAAAGGTCTCCAATGAAAATGAGAGCACTTCCGTTTTGGCCAATTAGTGGCCTTTCAGACAGACTTTCAGACAGGCTGCCTGCAGCCAGATTCCCCAAACAAAACCCCCTCCCTTTCTCAACACTCCAGAGCTCTCAATGCTCTCTCGCTCTCTCCCCCTCGCTGTCAGCTCATCTGCGGCCAAATGCATTCTTTCATTCTTTTTTCCCTCACCCTCTTTTTCTCCATCTTTCTTTTGTTGCCTCTTTCGCCCACTCCTTCATTCCCTCTTTCTCTCCCCCTTCCTCTTGTGCAGACAGAGAAAAGGTTTGAGAAGAGATCTGGCACAAAGATGCACTGACATAACTGACCAAAAATGCCTATAAATATGACCTATAAATATACCCCAGGAACAGTGTTCTCAGTTACACACAGGCTGCTGTAAAGACAGGCAGACACACACACCAATCAGATTAGAGAAAACGAAGCTCAGGGAAAATGTGAAAGAGAATATAGAGAGAAGATATAATGATTTATAGTTGAAACGAAAGGAGAAAGGGCTTTATTCTAACTATGCCCGCCATGTTCTAATGAAGTTTAAAAATGGTTCACACTTCCAATCAGAGAATAAATCCTAAGAGAAAGAGATATGCCGAGTGTCTTACTTGGGTCGTCATTGGGGAGTGCGTGGGGGACAGCAGGAGCTGCAGTGAGGACCAGAGGAGGTGGGGGGAGTGGAGACCCCACCATGAGTCTGAAGATACGTCTCTCGTGCAGGCCACAGTAGTGGTGGTGCAGGTGGCAGGAGTACAGGCCCTTGTCGATGGGCTGCAGGTTAGAGATGGTCAGAGAGAAGTCCCCTACAGAGAAGGCATCCTCAGAAACACTCATCTTATCCACGGGGAAGAGCGGTCCATACTGTCTGCGCTCTCCGGAAGCGTACAGGTCCACCAGGCGGTCAGCCAAATCAGGTCTCACCCCAGGGGGCTGCCAGTCCCAGTGGGCTACCTGCTGCTGGTCCTCCTGCTGGCCCTCCGTCCACAGGGGCCGCCGGTTCACACACGGCAACACCACTGAGCTCCCCAGCAACACCACAAACACTGTCTTGTCCCCGTCCCAGTACCGCTTCTCCTTACGGGCTGAGATGGAACAGGGTGAATAGCGTTTTTGATTTAAGCATAATAGATACTGTATGGAAGACTATTCAAATCATCATGATTCAGATACATATTGTGGATAGTCACCTGACTTGGTGGTGTTGAGTTGTATCTTGATGGATTGGTGCAGCTGGCAGTAGTGGTGGTGCAGGTTACAACTATAAACACCTCGGTCAGCTGCTCCCACATCTGGCATAACACACATTCCAATGACATTTTCTTGAGTAATATAAATGAGTGTAATATTATATACAGTCATGAGCATACAGTATACCACGGGCCCAACTCACTGTTGATGACGAGGGAGAAGTTCCCGTCAGTGAAGGCGGTTTTGGGGATGGTTATGCGGCCCTTGTTGAACCCATTGTAGACTCTCTCTTTGACCCCGGGGGACATGTCCAGTATCCTCTCCACAGAGTACTCTGGTATGCTCCGGACCAGATCCCAGTGGACCACCCTCTGCCGGTCCTTCAGGCGGTCCCGGGTCCACACCATGCGGGGGCTGTTGCAGGGCAGTACCGCCTGTGTTCCGGCTGGGAGGGTGATGTTGCGGGCCTCCACCACCACCACACCTAGACTGCTGCTGCTCTGGCCCCATGCTAATGCAACACACACAGGACTTATTTGTACATTTTGCAACAGAAAAAAATACACAAAATTAAAACATTTCTCAACAAGATCATGGGAGAAAAAAAAACATAACCCTAAAAATCACACACTTATACTAAAATGTAAACAGCAAATAGATGCATAAATGTTGTGGATAAACATGTGTAATACAATGAAGGTTACATGTTATGGGGACTTACCACTGGGCATGAAGAAGACAGCAGAAACTGAAACAAATAACAGAAAATGCCATTGTCATCATAGGAACCATAACTATCCATCTGGCAGGGTTGGACCTGAGCTGACCACAGAGTGGTGGTCACTGCGCTGTTGTGAACGGATAGCTTATACAGTAGTTAAGGCTGACTGGTATAACAGCTGCTTCAATGAGACAACTGGGTGGAGGAAGAGTGAAAAATAGGTCAAGAGAAAAACAACAAGAAGAAGAATGAAACAGGGAGAAGTATATACACTTCTCTATATTTCAATGTTTCGCCTTTTGGGACTGAAGGCATTCCTGTAGCAAGTCTGCTATTTCTAACCCAGATTTTCACTAAGCGCTATTACATCTGCTGTTTACCTAGGGGCTGGCTGCAGAGAGAAGCATACAGCCCAGGCAGCAACACAGAGGCTCTATTCATTCCCCTGCTAAAAACTGTCAAGGCCAAAGTCCTGGGGGTAAACACAGCCAGCCAGCCCTCACCAGTCAACGTGCCCACTGCCACAGCCCAGTGCTACAACTGGGTGACCATTACTTAGATCATAGATGCCTATTGTACTTCATACACCAATGTTAGGGGAGCTATTCTCATTCAATCCTAGAGGTTTAGCAGGCAGGCTTATGTTTTGTTTAAATTAACACCATAAAAATGGAAAGTCCTAACAGTTGAGTAGGACTATGCTGTTTTTAAGGGGTAGTTGTGGGGTTTTCAGAGACAGTAGATACCAGGTGTTTTGTTCATCTGCTGATATGACAGAATCCCCTCACATAAGGAAAAGTGATATGACTCAGGGACACTCGTCAAATCAAGTGGTTAAAAACCTCTACTGGATTGGTAGGTCCCCTGCGGGATGGTTGAACTAATGTAGGCTAATGTGATTAGCATGAGGTTGTAAGTAACAAGAACATTTCCCAGGACATAAACGTATCTGATATTGGCAGAAAGCTTAAATTCTTGTTAACGTAACTGCACTGTCCAATTTACAGTAGCTATTACAGTGAAATAATACTATGCTATTGTTTGAGGATAGTGCACAGTTATGAACTTGAAAATGTAAAAGAAAATGTAATAATAATAAACCAATTAGGCACATTTGGGCAGTCTTGAAATAAAATTAACAGAAATGCAATGGTTTATTGGATCAGTCTAAAACTTTGCACATACACTGCTGCCATCTAGTGGACAAAATATAAACTGCGCCTGGTCTTTCATAATACATTATGGCCTCTCTCTTGCATTTCAGAGATTGTACAAAAAAAAGACAAAAATAAAATGCATGTTTTTTTTCTTTGTATTATGTTTTACCAGATCTAATGTGTTATATTCTCCTACATTCATTTAACATTTCAACGTTTCCTTTCAAATGGTATCAAGAATATGCATATCCTTGCTCCAAGTCCTGAGCTACTGGCAGTTAGATTTGGGTGTCATTTTAGGCAAAAATTGAAAAGGTACGGATCCTTAAGGTGTTTTAAGAGCGTTGGGCCAGTAACCGAAAGGTCGCTGTTTCGAATCACCGAGCCCAGAAGGTGAAAAATCTGTCAATTTGCCCTTAAACAAGGCACTTAACCCAAATTGCTCCTGTAAGTTGCTCTGGATAAGAGTGTCTGCTAAATGACTAAAATGTCAAATGTCACATGCTCCAAATACAACTGGTGTAGACTAACAGGAAATGCTTGCTCATCTCCTCTGATGACCTCCAATACAGTCCTGTCATGGTTTCACATCAACTGTGGTTTTTACTTATTTACGGTCAGTAAACTTACTCCCTATGTGATTAGTTGCTGGTCTCTATAAATAACATTTCTTTCAAAGGTTCTCCTACGATTAAAATTACTATTTCTTGTTTGGTGAAGTCATTGAACTTGAGATGCTGAAGGTTCTTATGATATAACCATCTAGACGAGGCAATGTCTCATCTCTATGATCAACATGTTTATGCGAGTCCATGAGCTCATAATAGTCCAAGGTTGGTTATGTGCGCCACCATACTGGACAACTGTGGTATGAGCAGCACTGAAGGATATAAACTATTCTGTGGACAGAAAAAATAAATAATAATCAAACCCTGTGAATGTCTCCTTGGTCTCTAGTGCAGACATACAAAGCTAACACTTAAAGATTTAACTACCTGCTACTGAATTGCCATGTTAAATGACTGCCACTTTCACAATAACTTAAATCTGAAGGTGAATCGCTACAGCAATGATACACATTACTGAATGTGGAAAAATAATTTAACTAAAAAAACATGTACATGCTGTATTATTTTGCTCAGGAGGGTAATGCATAGTTTAGTTGCACAGAGACAGTTTGTAAATTATTATTATTATTTTTAACTATGTGCAGGAATTTCTCTCTCCCCCAATGACACTGTAGTTTGATGAGCACACAGCACAGCTCAGTAATAACTCAACCAAGCTGCAGATTCAGCTACATATACACACAAGGGTCAACTCAGAGACACTCTTTGCTCTAGAAGGCACATCCTGCCTGATAAGCACCATTTTGTTGACATTATGCTGAGACTGGAATCAGTCAATATCTGAATCTGTAAACCGTCCCTAACAGGAGGGTGTGAATTTCCTGTCCATTCCTGTAATCGCAGTTTGCCTCTAGGCTAGGGCATGCATGGACGCTTGATACGCAGAATAAGTTGGTTTCCTTCCTACCAATTTCTGCAACAACCACGATATTGGTAAATCATTCAATGAACATTGTCATTTTAATTACAATTTTAAGTAAGAATTCATGAAAATCGGTGACTCTACATTTTGATAGCCTCCTATGTTGAATAACATTGTCTAAGGCCCTAAATTGAGTTTAAGTGGTAATCCCTGTATCTTGAGTAACTCCAGCCCACTTATGGTGAGACACTCCCTCATTTACTGGCACATATAATGACAGGCTACAGGGATTGTGCTGACTCTCCCACTCTGACCGCAGTTAACTCAAAACACATTGGAGTGAACCCATAAGAAAAGCACCCAACCGCCACCAAATACCCGAGGCAGACATGATTGCCCATTCTTCTTTACCTATTTAACATAAGAATTTAGTGATATACAGAGAGTACATTTAACAGATCATTGATGCAGGGGTACAAGGTATTTGAGGTAGATACTGTCTGTACCTAAAGGCAGGGTAAAGTGACTAGGCATCAGGATAGATAAATACTATACTAAATACATTTAAATTAATCTGCATTGACTGCATTGATGCAGGGTCTTCTAACGTTATAATTTTGGCGCAGGGTCAACTAGCGTTATCACTTTGGCGCAGGGTCGACAAACATTGAAGCTTTTGTTCCGATACAGTAAAAACAGAAATTGGAACTTACTCAGAAACAGCAGCAACATGTCTTTGTTTTTCTTTTTCAACTTCTCCTCAAAAGATGGGAGAAAAGATGGTAGGCTGCAACACGGTGGCGCATCAACGGACAGAAGAAAGCAACACCTGAAGAAAGTTCATCAACAAAACGACAGACTTCTCCAGAGTCTAGACCAGCAGTGTATGCCCCTCCTACACGTGCCTGTGAAACCCTACACCTTCTGACACTGCGACAGAGTGAACAGACGGAGTGCATCTTCTAGTCTCCTGCTTCACATTGGCATCTTTGAAAGTGACCAATTCTTCTGACCTAATATCACGTGATACCTTACCGGAATATTGTTTTATCATTTTGTCACTCACTGAACAGCAATGGACTATAATCAGCTTAACATCTTTCAGACTCCCAAGTTCAATGAAACAGAGGTTGTACAATACTGCCACTCAGTTTTTCTCACGGAATAGCAAAGGAAAAGGTATAAAATAATATAGCAGCCTATGCTAAGCAGGTATGAACATACTGGTATGATATATTAAATAAGATGAGTAGATACAATTATAAGGATGGGAAACAAAGCTTTATTGTTTATTTTCACTTACTTACAATGAACATCACTCTCAACAGGAGAGAACATCTGGAAAATGTCCACATCACTGACAAGTAGCAAAGGAGAGCAGGCTGCTCTGCTGTGTTTGAGGAAAAGCGTACGTGTCCTGTTATGACCCAGTATGTGGGTCAGTCAGCGGTGTGCCAGAAGGCTCTCAGCCTTGCATGTACTCTTCTTCATCCCCTCTTGGACTTGTACTGTTTAATGAAGATTTTGGGTGTGTTCCATCCCTCTGGGGCTTTCTTCAGTCCAGCTCTCATCCAGATCCTCTGCAGATCCTTCTCGAAGCGTTTCTGCACACAAGTACAGAAAATACACTATTAGAGCTCTCACAGGGACTGTAATAAGTGTTACAATCTGTTCAAAGCAGTGGGGACATAATTACTGAGGTAACATAAGCTGTGAGTGATGAGCAGTTAAAGGGATACTTCAGGATTGTCATTTTTTATTTTACCTTTATTTAACTAGGCAAGTCAGAACAAATTCTTATTTACAATGACGGCCTACCGGGAAAAAGTGGGTTAACTGCCTTGTTCAGGGGCAGATCGACAGATTTTTACCATGTCAGTTCTGGGATTCGATTAGCAACCTTTCGGTTACTGGCCCAAAGCTCTAACCACTAGGCTACCTGCCACCCGTTATCCATTTCCCCAGAGTCAGATGAAATCGTGGATACCATTTTTATGTCTCTAACTTCCTTCAAACTGCATTCAGAGGTAGCATCCAACAGATACCGATGGACTTCCAGTCATTGGAAGTCCATCGGAGGTCACTACCTCTAACTTCCTTCATAATGGACAATTCCCCAGAGACTCTGGGGAAGTAGATAAAGGGCCTCATTGCCAAAATCCCAGAGTATCCCTTTAAGAGTTTATACTCATAAGAACAACAATTAAGAGCACAACATTCTCCTTCCATCTCCAACCAAAACACTGACCTGCTTCTTTTTCCTCCTGCCCTCCAACACTCTCCTCCGCAGGAACTTGGTGCGTTTCAGCAGCTTCTTGTACTTGTGCCTGTTCATCTTCCGCCGCCGGATCTCCAGCACGTTCTTACAGCTGAGGGGCGTGACGGCGCCATCACCCTCCTCCAGTAGAGGGACTGCAAATGGGGGCAACACCTTGGTGTCCACCATCACATCTCCTTCCTCCAGGGGCTGAGGAGCCTCTAGCAGGGGAGGGAGGGAGTAGTGCAGGGAGAGCCAGCTCTCCAGTGGGGACACTGATAGATTACGAGGGACGAGGAACTCTTCCAGCTCTGGCTCCAGTGCCACCCATGGTTGAGGAGGCTGCGAGTTATCTGCTGCTGTTCCATAGTTTCTAGGTTTTCCATTTAGAGAAGAGCAGCAAGCAGGGAAGACGGGCAGTAGAGCCCCACGCAATGACTGTACTGGAGTCTGAAGTGCACCTGAGCGTTGAAGGAGAATAAACAGAATTGTATCAGTGTACCGTTTAAGTGATAGTGCCACATTTTAAAGTGGAACTGACAGCATTTTAGCAACATAAAATGGTATTTAAATCTGTTCATATAGACCCCCAGGAAGAATATACCACTTTTAAAACATTTTCTGACAAGCAAGCACTTAGCTATGGTCATTTTGATCAATTCTTAAAATGTTTGGGAATTGCTTTTACTAAGGCATTTGGTGAAATTCTATAGCAATATAGAGTGGGAAATCAGCCATGCGTTTGGACAATTAATAGACACTGCAGTAAATAAAACAGAATAAAAACATGTCTCATCCAGGACCGGAGACTACACAGACCGGTTTACCAAAGCCAATCAGAGCTACAGTAGGCCTTTATACAAACAAGCCATTTTCCACACAGGCCTGCAATCATTCACTTTGAACTGGACTGTGTTTACCTAATTTGCCAGAATTTTCCATAATTATGATATAGCATTGAAGGTTTTGCAATGTAACAGGAATATTTAGACTTATGGATGCCACCCGTTAGATAAAATACATAACGGTTCCGTATTTCACTGAAATAATAAATGTTTTGTTTTTGAGATGATCGTTTCCGGATCCCATATTAATGACCTAAGGCTCGTATTTCTGTGTGTTATGTAATAATTAAGTCTATGATTTGATTGAGCAGTCTGACTGAGCGATGGTAGGCACCAGCAGGCTCGTAAGCATTCATTCAAACAGCAATTTTGTGCGTTTTGCCAGCAGCTCTTCGCAATGCGTCAAGCATTGCGCTGTTTATGACTTCAAGCCTATCAACTCCCGAGATTAGCTGGTGTAACCGATGTGAAATGGCTAGCTAGTTCGCGGGGTGCACGCTAATAGCGTTTCAAACGTCACTCGCTCTGAGACTTGGAGTAGTTGTTCCCCTTGCTCTGCATGGGTAACGCTGCTTCGAGGGTGGCGGTTGTCGATGTGTTCCTGGTTCGAGCCCAGGTAGCGGCGAGGAGAAGGATGGAAGCTATACTGTTACACTGGTAATACTAAAGTGCCTATAAGACCATCCAATAGTCAAAGGTATATGAAATAAAAATGGTATAGAGAAATAGTCCTATAATTCCTATAATAACTACAACCTAAAACTTCTTACCTGGGAATATTGAAGACTCATGTTAAAAGGAACCACCAGCTTTCATATGTTCTCATGTTCTGAGCAAGGAACTTAAACGTTAGCTTTTTTACATGGCACATATTGCACTTTTACTTTCTTCTCCAACACTTTGTCTTTGCATTATTTAAACCAAATTGAACATGTTTCATTATTTATTTGAGGCTAAATTGATTTGATTGATGTATTATATTAAGTTAAAATAAAAGTGTTCATTCAGTATTGTTGTAATTGTCATTATTAGAAATAAAAAAAATTGAATATATATATATTTTTATATCGGCCGATTAATCGGTATAGGCTTTTTATGGTCGTCCAATAATCGGTATCGGCATTGAAAAATCATAATCGGTATCGGCATTGAAAAATCATAATCGGTCGACCTCTAGAAGGAACAATAGATCAACCCTCTCAAACTGTTTCAGCTAGTTGGCCGTCAAAATTCCACTGATAAAATATGGGGAATTGTAGCCTACTCATCCTTCTGCAGCTTGCCTGCAACCAAGATAAGCGGCTAAAGTTGGCAAGCAAGCTACTTCGACACAAATGAGAGAACACCTCCCTCTGACCTTTTTACTCGCCCTAGCAGAGCTGGTTACATGTTATCTAGAGCTTTTGTGACTAACTTATTTGTTTTGCCTACGTTTACTGACATCGGTCATATATTTCAACCGCTGTTCGCGGTCGAAAATTCATCAGTTATTCTGCGCTCTGGCACACAGACGAAAGTGCTCCGAAATCGAGTTGAGTGAAGTTGCGATCGCATGAGATATGCTAACTGGATAAGTCGTTCAAGTTCTTGCTAGCTAACCAAATGACACCTGGATCTCTAGCTATGTATAGCCACCAAAAACACGATATGAGGAGAAAGTGACATGACATCCTCCCAGCTAGCTAGCGTTAGGCGCTGTGTTTTTAGCTTGCTACACAAATAGATATGCAAGCCTATGTTATGACTGACTAGTGATCATTGCCCATGCTAGTTTGATTGTATTGACATTCCCAGCCTTAGTTACATTGTCCGTTTTTGTCATGGAAAACGAAACAACCGAATGGAGGCAGCAAACAATGCACCAGGCCAGCTGTGAATTACAACCCGATAGCAATATTTTTGGGACTACCAAGAAATGTAGTGGTGAATTATATTAATCATGCATTAACCTGCATCCATCTATTCTGCCAACAATGCTTTAGTGTACGTCATGGAATGTTGAGTGAAATATAACCTATTTTTAAAACCTCTTATAAAGTTGGTTTTGTAGCATAAACTGGTCATTTGATATTTTTTACTGATATTATGAATGTCTGTTTCACATCTGCAAAGTAGTTAAAACATTGTCAGTTCCACTTTAAGCTAGCTATAGATATGATGTGTGTCTTGACAAACTTACCAGCTGCTCTGCAAAGCAGACTGAGGCGAGGGGCCACCCTTGAGATAAACATATCTACGATTATTCAAGTGGAGTCATCAGGAATTAATGAGTCTGTAGGCTGCTCCAGTGCGTGCCCTATGGAAAAGACCATTCATGTCAATTGTAAAAACCTTCAAGTTCCTTGGTGTCCACATCACCAACAAACTAACATGGTCCAAGCACACCATGGCAGTCGTGAAGAGGGCACGACAAAACCTTTTCCCCCTGAGGAGACCGCTTTGATACAAGGTAATTTTCGTAGCAGGGTAGGAAAGTATTCTCGCTAAACTTAACCTACTATGTTCTAACGTTAACCTTCGTCTCCTAACCTGCTACGTTAATTATTATAACATGCTGCGTAAATTATCCTAACCTACTACGAAAAAGTCACTATCGTAACTGAAAATAGTATTTCTCTTAACTAATTTAGCTGAGACACAATCTTTTCATACCGCTTTGATACAAGGTAATTTTCGTAGTACGTTATGAAAGCATTTTTGTTACCACCCAAGTCTCCTGACCTTCTACGTTAATTATCCTAATTCTACTGCGTAAATTCTCCCAACCTGCTACGAAATAGTCACTTCGACATCAAAGTGGCGTAAAAATAGTAGCTAGCTGCTGACACGTTAGCTTAGAGATTCTGTTGATTTCTATGACTGGTTGTTAGCTCTCTTGCTAACTAGCTAACACTATCATGGAGTACTCGTCTCAGGGAATAATCCCAAACAGTTTTCACACGTATAAAAAGTTATGCTGTGTACTAACAACACAAGATTAAATCGGTAATTAAATTCATATTTTCGCAATGACTTACTTGACACTAGCTACACGCGAGGCTAACGTTATCAATGATTTTCGTTTTTCAATGTGACTCTGGGAGACAACTTCCGGTCCACCTAAAACACTCTTCCTCTTTTCTTGTTACAAAATCTCCCTCGACATGTTTCCGCTTCAGTAATGACCTGAATGTGCTCAATATTTGAAAATACACGGTATATATTTGGTTTATTATGGTAACCCTGAACAAAGGCTTTATGACCTAAATAAATTCAATAACTTCTTTCGTATAATTCGGGCTCTTGTAGGATTGTCTAAAATCTCATTCTTGAAGGAGGGAGGCATGTTCTGATGGGAAGCATCTGCTGTTGCTAGCCCCAATTCTGACTTGTGCTCTGATATCTGCTTCACTGATTTCTGCTCCCGTAAAAGCCTGGGTTTTCTGCACGTTAACACTATAAGCTTATTACCTAAAATAGATCAATTGAAATTGTGGGTTCAGATCTCCAATCCAGATGTGTTGGTCATTACTGAGACGTGGTTAAGGAAGAGTGTTTTGAATACTGATGTTAACCTTTCTGGTTATAACCTTTTTCAGCAAGACAGATCTTCCAAAGGTGGGAGAGTGGCAATCTATACCAAGGATCACCTTCAGTGTTGATTGTCTCCACCAAGTCTGCCCCCAAACAATTTGATTTTCTGGTCTTAAGTATTAAACTTTCAAATAACTCTTTGTTGACTGTTGCTGGGTGCTATCGTCCTCCATCAGCACCGGCCTGTACCCTACCTGCCCTAAGCTCTCTCCTGGCCCCTTACACCCCTTACACCTGAATTTGTCCTGCTAGGTGACCTAAACTGGGACATGCTGAAACCACCTGACCAAGTTCTAAAGTAATGGGACTCCCTAAATCTTTCTCAGATTATTACCAATCCCACAACGTATGACTCCAAACACCTAGAAAAGGCTACTCTTCTTGATGTTATCCTCACAAATAATCCTGATAGGTGTCAGTCTGGTGTTTTCTGTAATGACCTTAGTGATCACTGTTTTACAGACTGTGTTCGTAATGGCTGCTCAGTGAAACGACCTGTCCTGATTTGTCATAGACGCTTGCTAAAAAACTTTAATGAGCAAGCCTTCCTTCATGAACTGGCCTCTGTAAAATGGTATAAAATCAGCTTGATCCCCTCTGTCGAAGACCTTATTTTTTGATATTTTCATTGGTATTGTTAACAAACACGCCCCCGTAAAGAAAATTTGAATTAAAAACAGGTTCAGCCCCTGGTTCGACTGTGATCTTGCAGAGTTACTCCACCTCAAGAATTGCATTTGGCGAAGGCTCGGCACACGCATACTCAGGCTGACTGGCTCTCGTTCAGGCAAATGAGGAATAAGTGCACTCAGGCTATCCGGAAGGCCAAAGTTAGTTACTTTAAGGAGCAGTTCTGTCTCTGTGGATCTAACCCAAAGAAGTTCTGGAAAACGGTTAAAGACCTGTTAAAGAATAAACCCTCCTCACAGCTGCCCATGTCCCTTAAAGTTGATGATGTGGTTGTTACTGACAAGATGCACATGGCTGAGCTCTTTAACCACCACTTCCTTAAGTCAGAAATCTTATTTGACTCAGCCATGCCTCCTTGCCCGTCCAACATCTCCCACCCCTTCTAATGCGACTATCCCCGATGATTCTCCCTCTTTTTCCCCCTCCCCCACTACAAAGTTTCTCCCTTCAGGCAGTCACTGAGTCCGAGGTGCTAGAGGAGCTCCTGAAACTTGACCCCAAAAAAACATCTGGGCCAGATGGTTTAGACCCTTTCTTCTTTAAGGTTGCTGACCCTATCATTGCCAAGCCTATCTCCAACCTTTTTAACCTGTCTTTCCTTTCTGGGGAGGTTCCCATTGCTTGGAAGGCAGCCACGGTTCGTTCTTTATTTAAAGGGGGAGATCAAGCTGATCCTAACTGTTACAGGCCTATTTCTATTTTGCCCTGTTTATCAAAAGTGTTGGAACAATTTGTCAATAATCAACTGACTGGCTTTCTTGATGTCTATACTATTCTCTCTGGTATGCAATCTGGTTTCCGCTCAGGTTATGGATGTGTCACTGCAACCTTAAAGGTCCTCAATGATGTCACCATTGTCCTTGATTCTAAGCAATGTTGTGCTGCTATTTTTATTGACTAGGCCAAAGCTTTTGATATAGTAGACCATTCAATTCTTGTGGGCCGGCTAAGGAATATTGGTGTCTCTGAGGGGTCTTTGGGCTGGTTTGCTAACTACCTCTCTCAAAGAGTGCAGTGTATAAAGTCAGAAAATCTGCTGTCTCAGCCATTGCCTGTCATCAAGGGACTACCCCAAGGCTCAATCCTAGGCCCCACACTCTCAATTTACATCAATAGCATAGCTCAGGCAGTAGGAAGCTCTCTCATCCATTTATATGCAGATGATACAGTCTTATACTCAGCTGGCCCCTCCCCGGATTTAGTGTTAAATGCTCTACAACAAAGCTTTCTTAGTATCCAACAAGCTTTCTCTACCTTTAACTTTGTTCTGAACACCTCCAAAACAAAGGTCATGTGGTTTGGTAAGAATAATGCCCCTCTCCCTACAGGTGTGATTAATACCTCAGAGGGTTTAGAGCTTGATGTAGTCACCTCATACAAGTACTTGGGAGTATGGCTAGACGGTACACTGTCCTTCTCTCAGCACATATCAAAGCAGCAGGCTAAAGTTAAATCTAGACTTGGTTTCCTCTATCGTAATCGCTCCTCTTTCACCCCAGCTGCCAAACTAACCCTGAAATCAGCAGGTAAGGGTGCTCTCGAGCGGCTAAATGTTCTTTACCATTCGGCCATCAGATTTGCCACCAATGCTCCTTATAGGACACATCACTGCACTCTATACTCCTCTGTAAACTGGTCATCTCTGTATAACCGTCGCAAGACCCACTGGTTGATGCTTATTTATAAAACCCTCTTAGGCCTCACTCCCCCCTATCTGAGATATCTACTGCAGCCCTCATCCTCCACATACAACACCCGTTCTGCCAGTCACATTCTGTTAAAGGTCTGCAAAGCACACACATCCCTGGGTTGCTCATCTTTTCAGTTCGCTGCAGCTAGCGACTGTAACGAGCTGCAACAAACACTCAAACTGAACAGTTTTATCTCAATCTCTTCATTCAAAGACTCAATCATGGACACTCTTACTGACAGTTGTGACTGCTTTGTGTGATGTATTGTTGTCTCTACCTTATTGCCCTTTGTGCTGTTGTCTGTGCCAAATAATGTTTGTACCATGATTTGTGCTGCTACCATGTTGTGTTGCTACCATGTTGTTGTCATGTTGTGTTGCTACCATGCTGTGTTGTCATGTGTTGCTGCCTTGCTATGTTGTTGTCTTAGGTCTCTCTTGTAGTATGTAGTATGTGTTGCCTCTCTTGCCGTGATGTGTGTTTTGTCCTCTATTTATATGTTATTTATGTATTTTAATCCCAGCCCCTGTCCCCACAGGAAGTCTTTTGCCTTTTGGTAGGCCGTCATTGTAAATAAGAATTTGTTCTTAACTGACTTGCCTAGTTAAATAAAGGTTAAATAAATAAATGGAACGGATCCATCAAACTATGCCTCCCATAAAACCAGGTCATGGCTAGAAGGGATGCAGCTTTTGTCAAATTAACGTAACATTTTAGCTAACCCTAACCCTTTTCCTAACCTAATTCTCCTAATTCTGACGTTAATTTGACCAAAGCTGGATCCATTCTAGCCATGACCATAAAACCTTTATAAACAGACAACTTTAGGATACAGTAGTGAGTTAAACATAATACAATTCTCTGCAGAAAACTCAGTAAGACATCTGAATGAATCCAGGCTCTTTATTTCATATTTTGGCTATATTTACAAATGAAGGAAAACATATTTACAAGTTAATTTCTTACAGGAATGCACTAATAAGACAGAACACAAATACAATCTGTTGAATAGATCACACTGAAGCAGTGTTCATACATTTTCTAAATAATTTATAATTTAAATTCCAGTAACCTGATGTGACAGTGCGGCATTGTGTTTTACTAGATCCCCATCTCCAATGTGACTATCCCATAAGCACAGCAACTCGCATAAAACAATAATATGCACATATAAGTAAGTGTACACCACTGGAGGGCACCATCACTCTGTTGAGTTATTGGAAATGTAGCTTTTTCTGTCTACACTGGACTAATGTGAAGACCGAAGAGTATAGTCTAACATAAAGACATAGGTAAGGTTAGAAGTTGCGAGTAGTACCAGTATATCATTTATATTTGTAAAAAACTGCATCCGTCTCAGTCCTTTTCACGCATTGATACCATTTCTTCCCGCCTTGATGATGATGAGTTACTGACTCAATCATATTTTATGCTGATCTCGTACATGTGGCACAGTTATGTAAGAGGAGAGGAGAGAAGCCTCAACTTTTACAGCGCTCTACTTTTAGAGACTGGTGGTGGTTAGCCACATCAAATAACTTATTTATAGGACATTCCTTCAACGGTTTCATTCAGTTCAGGAAAATGATAAAGAGGTAAACAGTAGGCAACACACTTTTCATTGTTTAACTGTCACAAATGTTATGATGGCGTCTTTAAGTCATCTCTAAACAAGGATCTAGGGCAAGAGATGAATGTGTACAGTAACATTATTCACAAACTAAAGATCTAAGAATGAAATCATATCCAAAAGGCAGTTGAATATAAAAGCTATCAGGGCAATTTTAGTTAGATAGACATATACAGTTTCTGTTCAATATGTTCTCCATTCAAACTCTTTAGCTCAGATACCTTTCTTCACACATTTGTCAGCTCTGTCATGGTAATGCGTTGTTCTCTTTTATTGAGCAGACAGTGTGGGATAGTTTTTGTTTATTTTAAAACATACTTTTCAAATTGTACATGCCACACACTGTGTTCATTTGGCAGTGCTCAACAGAAGAAACAGAGTTGTATGTAAATGTATAATGTAGAACCCCATCATGATTTTCACAAAAATAAATGTCATTGTCAGGTTACATTAGATTTGGCATGGAGTGGAGGGTAGGATTATACTGTATAACATGCACAAACTGTAGTATTCATCTCTGTACATCTCTCCCATAATATACTAGAAATATATCAACAGCAAATATACTGTATAATAATACAGTAGTCCCCCATCCCATCCCCAAATAAATAAATACAAACATATTTCTCCGCGGGTACTGATGGCAACACTTAGGCTGCAGGGTTTGTAATGTAGATTAGACCGGCAAACTAGCTGATTGGATGAACTAATACAGTACGTTATTCAATTCAGTTATGAATTACCCCTGTAGTCATCAACACATCTCTACATACCTGACCTCAGTAACCTGCTTGATACACAACAAAATAGACAACTATTTCTGTGGACAGAAAGTGCAAAGCTAAAATTGCCTGTTAGGTTACAATTACACAAAATGACGGTGGTTCACAATAATAATAATAAATCGGTAGCAGTTAGCAATGAGCATCCTGTGTGCAAAAACAGTGTGATCATATAACATATAATCTGAAACCATGCATTGTCCAATTACTGTCTGCTTCTGACCATGTTGATAAGGGTATAAATGAATAATGAAGCTATAGAAAAACTGCATTTTAAAGGTTCAAGGCTATATTTCCATTCTTTCTTGTTAGATGTCCATCTTCATTTTAATTTGCAGTATGAGCAGGTGAGGCTTGAAGTACATTGTATATTGTGATGACAATATCCCAGTTATTGTATATTGAGAAGAAAATATTCACTCTGTCAGAGCAACTGTTTTTGGCTCTACAGTTCTATACAGTAAGTTAAAGCTATGGCTAACAGACACATTACAATCACTTTACCTGAAAAATCACTAACACATTCAACTGCATTCAACATAACCAATAATGGACATTTAATTAAAAAGCACACATCTTTGTTGTTGGATATTTGGTATGTGAGATTGAATGGGTTCAATCAAATTGTCACTATAATGTACAATCCATACGACAACACCAACATGCCCCTAACAAAGTCACTGGCAAAGTCACCTAACAAAGTCACTGAGTTCAATGGCACTGTGGCTACACTGTGTGATCTGCATGGCTATATACAGTAGGCCTCAACAAAACTGAACCACAGGTACCATTTGTTCACTGGGACAAATAAACCTATTTACTTAATGGGTAACAAAAAGAGTGCTTCTGAAACACAAAGCCAGGCAGAAGATGTGTGTACAGACAGACAGGTAAGGGAGTGAGCAGAAATAAACAACACTGACTTCCTTCCCTGGCATGCCAGCCGCCGCCCACGCCACCGCCGGGGCTTCTGGGAAGGGGTGGTCTGGCCTCACTGACCAGCAGGCTGGCCAGGGTCCACCTCCTCATCGTCGTCATTGGTTACGGCGAAAGCCTGCGCTCGTCTCATCTCCCAGAAGGATTGTGTCTTATGGGAATGCTTTAGGGATAGGAGACATCAGACTCTTACTAAAGGCTGACAGCAAAATATAGAAATACATGTGAAAACATCATACAATGTTTTATGAGAATAAGCAATGCAGGTCTTGTTTCTTCTTTGGAGTAACCTTTAAAATATCATTGACAAACTTGTTCTATGTGCACGTACGGGTACTTATTGGAGAGAGAGACTCAAGACAGTATGAAGAAAGTGCTAACCTGCAGATGGACATCCAGGAAACAATCAGGTGGGAGAGGCTAACAGTTCTGGACAGGAAGGGCACACAGACAGAGATGCATAGAGAGAGCAAGGAAGAATTACACAACAACAGTGGTAACCACAGCACACAGCACTGATAGAACAGCAGATCAACTACAGTACAACTGCTTCAGAAGTACAACGACATCAGAAGTTACAATACCAGTGCATACAACACACAACAGAAGAATAATTCATGCAAAGGGAGAGAGCAGACATCCATTTAAAGTGTCAGGCCCAGACTCGGGATGGAGGATTTCATACCGATGAGGACTGATGATCCTGTGGCCGGTCCAGTTTGATACGGATTTCTGACCCTTTACCCCCATCAGATTTACCAGGACCTGGGTAATAAAACACATGACCTGAATAGTGAAACTCC
This sequence comes from Salvelinus alpinus, assembly GCF_045679555.1. NCBI lineage: Eukaryota > Metazoa > Chordata > Actinopteri > Salmoniformes > Salmonidae > Salvelinus > Salvelinus alpinus. The sequence goes on along the minus strand of NC_092102.1, from coordinate 21,423,294 downwards.
AGGATCAGGCTGCACTATGTGAGACATATAGCCTTCTCTGACTCAATACGGCTAGAAATCAGATATTCCTACATCATCAAACTGCCAAATGCTGACCTTAATTTAACCAGGTAGGTCATTTATTTGGATCTATTAGGATCCCCATTAGCCGACGCCAATGGGGAAGATCTTTTCTTTTACAAACACGACCTGGCAAGCAACTGTAATTGACTAACCTCATATGTACCTTATGCTCTCTTTTATGTATATTCTCAATCTCCACCCTGCCCCCTAGTCCCCACTGCCATCTCTCTCTCTCCTCTCACCTGGCGAGCAGCCTCGGCTGGTGGTGCTCGTGCTGCTCATACTGTCCTCCAGCCATGTGCTGTAGGTTAACGAGTCCCGCTTGTGGGGCGTCCCCGCTGAAGACAGGCTCTCCTGGGGAACACATACATGCTGGCAGTTAGATGCATGGCAAAACACACAAACATTAGCATACACACACACGCACGCACACTCACCATGCCAGTGTCGTAGTCCTCAATGGCCTCTGTCTCATTCTCCTCCACCACACTGGCAAAGCTGCTGGCGTTGGAGGAGGAGCGGGAAAGGTCGTGACCCTCAGGGATAGACTGGGCCCTGTTGTTACAAAGAGCAAACCTACACCCTGAGTCAGCCTGCAACACTATGACAGAACCATGACTGGGTTATTGATACACCAATAGAACTATACAATGAGTTACACATACACTGTCTAGAGAAGATGTACATATTTGATTGGCGCAATGTACGACTGACGTGTTTTTTGTTTGATCCCGCAGTATCCTTAAAGTTTGTGAATTTTGCAGCAAAACCGTATTTATTTTCAAATATTAGTTTGGTGATTCCTTTCCGTAATAACCAAGACCCGGAGACTAGCACTTTACCTGCGGGTGCGGCTTTGCCTGGTGGAGCTGAAATTAACATTCGAGGCCATCAAGCTACTAACGTTACACTCGGAGATAGTTGAAATGAAAACAGAGGTAGCTGCTATGATTGAGGTTTGAATACAATAGGTTTCTGATACTTTAAAAGCATATTTAACTCTCCTGCGAAACGAGACGGTGCCAGCAATCACATCACACAAAACAACAACAGAGTTGCACACTATGACGATTGCAGCACTGGAGACCTCCACTACCAGTGTCTCTGACCTAACTACCTCCCTGGAGGCTGACGTCAAACGCCTGACTGCGGATCTGAAAAAGGTACAGGAGACCTGTGTGAACTTAGAAGGATTTTCTCCCGGCAGTAACCGGAGACTGGAATCAGTCCCAGAGTCAGCGGAAATGCCTCGCGCCACGGATTTCGTCTCCGGGCTACTGAAATAGGTTCTCGCCATGGATGAGAAGTCCCTGATTGATCGTGCCCACTGGTTGCTGCGCCCAATGCCCCGGGACGGTGAGAGGCTCTGTGACATCATTCTTTCCATGAGAAGATGTAGATTCTCTGACGAGCCCGCAATACCACTCTGAGCTTTCAAGGACAGAGCTTCTCCATCTACCAGGACTACTCCCCCACTGTGTCCAGGCAACGCACAGCTTTCGGGCAGGCCAAACAACTACTACGGGACCATCCAGGTGTGAAGTACAGACTGCGATTCCCAGTCCGTCTATGGCTTTCTCATGATGGTAAAGACTACACCTTTCAATTTTCCAGAGGAGGCTATGGCTCACATTCAACGTCACATCAAGAAGTCTTGAATAAGCTCATAGATTAGAAACTGTTGCTCGCTAACTGTTGATAGTAAGTAAGTAGCCCACCTGTGGTATTCTTATGTTTAGTTATACTTGGACTATTCCTGTATAGTTCGGGAGTTGACGAACCCACTCAGGTTTATTTGATGTGATTTAATATTTTGGTCCAGTGTGCTTGCCTTAAAAGCATTCAGTAATTTTTATTTTATTTTATTAAGGGTTTACGTAATTCATTTTTTCCCATGCTGTCTCATTGACCTATTGAGTTAGTTTATGAATGGATGGGGGGAGGAAGGAGGTTGAATTGTTTAGTTCTAATGTTGTCACTGTCTTCTTTTTAGTTTCTTTTTCTGTAAATTTTTACAAATATCTTACACTGTACATTATTACTCTGAGACAAGTTGTCCTGGGGCTTTTGGGTATTCATTGCTTTTCCACTCTACGCTCTAATGACAGGGTTGTATAACGGGAATGCTCAGGGTGGGCAAAATAATACCATCAAGTACATTTCGTGGAACATCAAAGGGGCTAACAACCCTGTGAAACGTAAGAGGGTGCTGACACATTTAAAGGGTTTGAAGGCACATTTTGCATTTCTACAAGAGACTCACTTGAGGACTGGTGAGCAATGTAGGATTCGCAGGGACTGGGTTGGCCAACTGTTCCACTCAGACTTTCATAGTAAATCAAGAGGTGCTGACATTGTGGATGATAAATGTACTCCCTTTGTAGCTTCTGAGGTTATTCCTGATCCTAAGGGACGATACGTCATAGTAACTGGTAAACAGTTTTCTACCCTTCTTGTTTTGGCTAGTGTTTATGCCCCAATTGGGATGATACAAGTTTAATTTCTACCATTTTATCTGCTATACCCAATTTAGATTCCCATTTGTTGATTTTAGGGGGGGGGATTTCAACTGTACAATATCCCCAGTTCTTGACAAGTTCTCATGAAGAACTACAGGCCCATCTAAATGTGCCCTACTTATTCAATCTTTTCTTCAGAAAAATGGTATGTGTGAGGCCTGGCGTTTCCTACATCCTACAGATAGACAGAATTCTTTTTTTTCTCATGTTCATCAAACATACTCCCGTATTGATTACTTATTTTTGGACAAAACACTTCTGCCTAACCTTCAGAGGTGTACTTATGAGAGTATTGTTATTTCTGACCATTCACCATTACTGCTTGAGCTAGAGTTACCCCAGCAACCTCCTATGTGTTATCGATGGTGTCTTAACTCCATTTTACTCTCAGTTAAGGAGTTTGTCAATTTGATTTCTGCTGAAAACCCCTGCTGAAAACCCCAGATATGTCCTGCTCTTCTATATGGGAGTCCCTCAAAGCATACCTACATGGCCAAATTATTTCTTATACAGCCAAGAAAAACAAAGCTCACTCTCAGCGGCTTTGAGATGTGAGCGAAGCCAAGGCTACATTGGATCTATGCTACAGATCCTTCCTCTGATCTATATAAAGAACGCCAGCTACTCCAATCTGGATTTGACAAGGTCTCTACCAGACAAGCTGAACAATTACTTACAATTTTTCTCTGATATATATGGCACTGTAATAGAGCCATCTCCCCTTACAGCCCTTTTTGGAGTACTGCCCATAGGTACCCCCCTGTCAAGAATTCAGTTGGACACTGTTGCTCTTACAACTCTTTAGCTAGACGGCTAATACTACAGAACTGGAAGATGGCAGCTCCCCCATCTTATAAATATTGGGTAGGAGATGTGTTGTGCTCTCTGAATTTATTTATTTTTCAATTCAATACACGTAGGAACTCCAAACTGTTTTATGATGCTTGGGCTTCATTCCGGTCTTACTTTGAACAGTCCACCCTCAGATGGCATTCTTATTAAAACAAAAATAAGTCTGTATTTGACACCCCTGTGACTTACTGGTTGGAGGAGCATTTCTTTGTGTTTCTTGGGGGGAGGACATTGAGGTTGGTTGATGTGCCTATTGATTCTTATTGAACGTGACTTATGCATGCCTTATTCCTCTTGCCATGTCAGAGCCTAAAATGTGAGCTTGTTTTGCCCTGTTTCTTATTTTGTTTACACTTACATTGTATAAAAAAAATATTTAAAAAACTTGGAAACTTTAATTTTGGTCCAGTGGATGGTCAGTCTATGGCCATTACTGTCTGTGAGTGGTTCCATTACTCCACCCCTAATAGGCTGCTGGAAATCTGTCCTTTGGTCTGGAGTCCAAATTGGAGACGTTTGGTTCCAACCGCCGTGTCTTTGTGAGACACAGTGTAGGTGAACGGATGATCTCTGCATGTGTATTTCCCACCGTAAAGCATGGAGGAGGAGGTGTTATGGTGTGGGGGTGCTTTGCTGGTGACACGGTCTGTGATTTAACCAGCATGGCTACCACAGCATTCTGCAGCGATACGCCATCCCATCTGGTTTGGGCTTAGTGGGAGTATCATTTGTTTTTCAACAGGACAATGACCCAACACACCTCCAGGCTGTGTAAGGGCTATTTGACCAAGAAGGAGAGTGATGGAGTGCTGCGTCAGATGACCTGGCCTCCACAATCCCCCAAACCTCAACGAAATTGAGATGGTTTGGGATGAGTTGGACCGCAGAGTGAAGGAAAAGCAGCCAATAAGTGCTCAGCATATGTGGGAACTCCTTCAAGACTATTGGAAAAGCATTCCAGGTGAAGCTGGTTGAGAGAATGCCAAGAGTGTGCAAAGCTGTCATCAAGGCAAAGGGTGGCTATTTGAAGAATCTCAAATATAAAATATATTTTGATTTGTTTAACACTTTTTTGGTTACTACATGACTCCATATGTGTTATTTCATTGTGTTGATGTCTTTACTATTATTCTACAAAGTAGAAAATAGTAAAAATAAAGAAAACCCTTGAATGAGTAGGTGTTCTAAAACTTTTGACCAGTAGTGTAGTTATTTCTTATTTTTTTGGTTTTCAAGTTGAGTATATTATTTATATTGTTTATTGTGTTGTCTCATTATGTGTGTAAAACTGAATAAACTGAGTTTAATTTTTTTTTTTACATATTTGAGGTTACTTTGGTGTACCTAAATCACATTGTCCTGGTGATGTTGAACTTTCATGTTGATATGACGATTACATTTGAATGTGAATCATCATATTGGCCTATATCTGGAATTGCATCTACTCACATGTTCTTTGTGGTGAGCACCTCTGGTGAGCTCTGATTGGAGGAGTTCTCAGACTTGGGGTCCTGAGTCACGTGGCCACTGTCAGGTGTCTTCTGTGTTCCAGGTAAACACTCCCTACTGCTGTGGCTGCTGCTGAGAGGGGAGGGAACAATGCTGAATAAGAAGGGCAGGAGGGTACATACCAACAAAGCGACAGGGCATTGGACACAAATACAGGGACGGGGTATCAGAGAGAAACACAGAGGCATAGTCACTAACATATCAACATCATGTTTACAATATTCATGTCTCTGAGTTCTGAGTTCACACTCACATTTTCTCGTGGACTTCCTGGATGTTCTCGATGCCGATGGCACTGCTGCGCCTGGAGCTGAAGGGACCAGACTTCTTCCTGGTTGGACTCTTCCCAGGGATGATCAGAGACTGAGAGGGCAGGGGTAAGAACAACCAGTGAGAACCATGACATCCCTTCTATCACAATAACAGCCTATCAATAGCCCAACATGGCATCTGTGTCTACTGTCAACGCTAAGGTTATTGCATCATTATGCGCTGTTCCTTTTTCTGTTAATGCTATTATGTTAGGTACTATTATATATCATCACTTGTATTTTCAAAATGCCGTAGCTTTTAAGGTACAGGATCATCGTTGAACTAAATAGTGAGAGTATAGACCATCTACACAGGAAAAATACAAGAGAGTTCATCATTATTATCAGACTACAGAGTAATGGGACTCGTGGCTTGGAGTTGAAGCTAACACAGATAAGAAGACGTTAGAATATTAGGTTTAGCTTCAGCTAGACTAGTGAGAGCAGAGCAGAGCATGAGATGAAAGATGGATTCTAGCACTCCAGGGCTTACCACTAAAATGTGCTTTCTGACTGAACGCTTTGTTCACTCAATCTCCCTTTGTAAGCTTTCAAAATAAGGACTTGAAAAAGAGCTTTTATCTCATGTGAGCTTCAAAGAGCTTGAGGATCATTTCAGTTCTCTTTTTTTTTGGGGGGGGGGTTCTCTAAACCATAAATATTCATAGTTTTAAACAAATGGAGAATTAGCTAAACAAGAATTACATGTTGAGCGATACGTGTGGAGAGTACAGAGGGGGAACACACAATACAATGTAACGTCAAAACAAGGAAATATGCAAGACAACACAGACTAGTGAGGTGAGGGCCAAGGGGAGGTGCTACAGCATCAAACTGACCACGTGTCTTTATGCAGTGATACGAAACATTATTTGTGCTAGCGTTGTGTCTTCATCTGATGTTACGTGGATCAAAGACTAATGTAAAGTGTGTGATGTGGTTCAAACAGTTGAGAGAGACAAGAAACTTCACTTGTTTCAGTAAAACTACAGCTTAAAAATACTGTATGTGTACAATACTTTATAGATGCAACCTCCTCCTCAGAAAGTCATACATTTCACTAGACGAGGAGTTGTCCTTTTGCATTGATGGAGTGTTTGCCCTGGAATCCTAATGTTATGGTTCACTGATCAACCACAGGAAAAGTGTTTGGTCACGATGCAGTGGAGTCAAGTAGAAAAAAAAGAGACAGAGGGGAGGAGTAGTAAGGAGGAAGTAGTTAGAATTAGATATGAACCTCTTCTACTGTTCCTATCCCTATGGCACTGCCTCGACGGCCATATTTACTGGGACTTTTCCCTGGGACAAGCAATGACTGAGTCAGAGAGAGAGAGAGAGAGAAAGAGAGAGAGAGCGAGAAAGAGAGAGCGGGAGAGAGAGAGAGAAAGAGAGAGCGGGAGAGAGAGGAGATAAAAACCCCATGAGACTTCATGCAGCAAGTTATGTTAATAAAACAAAATACATTAAAGCACATGTTACAGCTGGAGGTTACAAATCAAAGCGCAGTAATAAAACAGAGACCGAGAAAGAGACTTTGGGCACCGTGGGTGCGACACAGGCAGTGAAACGAAGAGAAGGACAGAAAGGGGATAGAAGAACACAGCAGTACATACGTTACAGGGTAAGAGAGTACAACAGACAGGAACATGAAGAAAGCCTCCAGTGCTGTCAGATACACGTTTGAAAAGCACTTGTTGTTTGTGTTATGCTTTGAATGATCAATAAGTCATATTGGGTATCATTGAGCCTGTCCTTTTGATGTGAAATCTTGGACTAACATTTGTGTGGCTTCAAGAGGCTATATAGTAGACAATGATCTTGTGAGTGAACAAATTAGCTTCCTCTTAGATTTGTTATAGAGGTGTTATAATGAATAAAATAATATCCTACATTTCATTAACAAAGTTAGTGTCAGTGAAATACTACACCCCACATATACAGAATTTCACATACATTATTGAGACAATCATAAACCAGAAACCCCCCTTTGATAATGTCACTGGAGTGTCAGACATATCATTCAATCTGTCTGACAAATGCCTCAGAAATACTCACCATGTACGCACTAAACATCACGTACACACTACATACTCCCCTTGAACTCTTATAACAAGCAGGTGTGTTCTTGATATAAACATCACAGAGCATCAAGCACAAGCTGGAGCTGGCATGTACACAGAGCACACAGTGCAGGGAGCGTTTCAGATGCAATGCATAGGCAGGAGATTTTCAAAATGAAAACAATTTTAGAATGCATTCAATGTTAAAAGCACCTTTGATCCAAGGTAACTCACCGGACTACAAATATCAACGCAAGGCTCAGTTGTGAGTGTCTAGTAACTCTAGCTTATAGAGGTTGTGTGAGTGAAGACTTATCTATTTCTATTGTGTGAGAGGTTAGTGAGTTAGGCAGGCGTGTGAAGAGGCAAGGAATGGGCTCTATCAAGGGTTTCTCAGGGAAGGGAGAGAGAGCGTCGCTCATCTCACTCAAGACCAGAGCTGTCAGTGGGACTGTTACTTTAGTGTACTTACTATCCCTGGGAATTTGGGACTCTCAGGTGGGTTGTGGGTAAAGTTGACGCTGAGACTAGTGGAGACAGTGAGTGGCTTCTTGAAATTGAGACCCATGGCATCCATAGACTGGCTTCTGCTGCGAATCACCCGCTACAGAGACAGACGAGGAGGAGACACGTTGAGCTGGGTCTAACACTGACTAACTCTAACTAACCACTTCAGAGAGAGACAAGGAGGAGACACGTTGAGCTGGGTCTAACACTGACTAACTCTAACTAACCACTTCAGTCAGAGTGAGAAGGACAAGCGAGGAGAAAGACACTGGAACTACAAGATACATAACCCAGTAAGTTCCCATCAAGCACTAAGGTAGTTGCAAGGAGAAACACTAAGCTTGTAACCCCCAAGGGGACTCAGGGGCTGAGTCAGTGTGGGTGGGCGGGTGGGAAGAGAAGGCGGGGTTGTAGAGCAGTGAGGGAGATATCTGCCTGCTTATGTGTCCACACTAAACACCAGTCAGAGAGCATCCAAAACCAATGAACCCAGAGTAGCCCTGTAGAAGAGACCTGGCTGGAGGTAGAGACAGAGAAGCAGAGATAGAGCATCTGATGGAGAGAGAGATACATGACTGTATTCCCATTGTCAGAACTAGTATTGTATGTCTCTGGAAAGGTGAAACAGAGAAGGAGATAAAGCCAGCGTTGTCACAAACACAGGACATGCTGCAGAAAGAACACACTACAACATATGAAGCCTGACATTGAGAAGCTGGTGAGCCATTCATTCAGTAAGCCCACAGAACAGAGCAGCAGAGCACAGAGACAGAGCTGTTCCCCAGACAGACTAATGGAGATTGATCAAGCATTTTACTCCAGTGTCCTGTATTATTTATGGACACCACCAGACAAACAACAACCTGTACAACCAAGAGGGAACAGCAGAGAAATAGTGAAACAACTGTCACTATAAGATAGTAAAGGTTCTCTGTTTTAGTTTCAGTTTCACATTCAATTCAAACTGATTTGAAACTGCATTATGTGCATCTATAACTGTATAACTATTGTGTCACAAGTGACATATTCAGGAACAAGTGTTGATGTGTAAAAACACATTAGTCAGTGTATACTAAGCCTACTGCCCCAAGCCTTTTCCCAGCTGTGCCAGGTTACCTTAAAGGACTCAAAGAAGCCCCCTCCTCCTCCGGACCCGTTCTCCATCTTATCCTCGTCTCCTCCCAGACCCATCATGGCCTGGCTGTTGATGTGTAACTCCTCATACAGCGTCTCCAGCAAGGCGGACCGCGTACGCTCCTGATCACACACACGCATAACCACACACACACACACACACACACACACACACACACACACACACACACACACACACACACACACACACACACACACACACACACACACACACACACACACACACACACACACACACACACACACACACACACACACACACACACACACACACACCTAGTTAAAGTTACAAATTCCCAGAAAAGCATTCACAGATGATAAGTAATGGTAGGTGTCATACCTTGGCAGAGAAACACTGAAAACACTGTCTGCCCAAAAAAAATGTCTGACATTGAAAACCATGACTGAGAAGGAGAATAACTCACCTCCAGTTTGGCAAATTTCTCAGCTTTGTAGCAGGCATACTCAGCGTTGATGAGCTTAGTGAAGAGGAACTCCTGGAATTCTGGACCCTGGGATAAAAGAGGAAATGGACTGAATGACAGACAAGATGATGGAGAGGGGAGAAAACACTGAAGCTGACCAAAGTCCACCGGAGTTGGGATTGTAGTTGGACCAACTCACTTTTCTAAAAACGGCCGGGTCTGGCAGGGGAGGTCCAAAGAAAGGTACGTCATCTCGAGCTGTCACTGACACCTAACAGGTGACAATCAGATGTGCCATGAATGGTGATAATATGTGTGTGGTATGATAGTTTGGTGGGCGACATGAGACCGTCTATGTGTTTATTAATGAAGATCAGGGACGGATACAGCACCTTGTACAGTACGTTGTCAGTACAGGCGTTCTCCACCTGCACCACCACGTAGGCATGGAGGAAGTTGGAGGCGATCATATCTGGTACGAAGGGTGTACTCTCCTCCTGGAACACTATGGCCACGATGTCGTTCCCTATGTGCCTCTTTCTCTGCAACTGCAACACAACACAGCAACTTGTTTTTAAAAAACTCTGCATTCATATCACATGCAATGGTCAAGAACATGTGTGTGTATGTGTGTGTATGTGTGTGTGTGTGTGTGTGTGTGTGTGTGTGTGTGTGTGTGTGTGTGTGTGTGTGTGTGTGTGTGTGTGTGTAACTGTCTGTCTGTCTGTCTGTCTGTCTGTCTGTCTGTCTGTCTGTCTGTCTGTCTGTCTGTTCTCCCCTCTCCGTCCCTCTCTCTCACAGCAGATGAGCCAGGACAAACAAACACCTGGGGAAATGTTGCTGCTCCACCATATCAACTTGGACAACAGCTCTGATTGGCTTTACTCTCAATCGGCTGCAGCGGCTTAAGACATTGTTTGTGTATGAGTCCGGATAAGGTGTCTGTCTGTGTTTGAGTTGTGACACTTCCCCTGATGAGCGAAGACTGAGAAAGTGACTCATGTAAGACTGGACTGAAATATATATACGCTGCATGAATGTTTCCATGATGTTTCCAATCATAATGGATCATATGAATAACAATACTCATGTCCTACAGCCATCTTTAAAACGTGATCCATGACAGATGATGACAGTCTGCATCAAATGTATAGAGCAGGAGAGGTAGAGCAGGGGAGGCTGGTACAGTACCTGTTGTGTGTCCCCCTCGGTGTAAGGCAGCTTGGTAGACACATGAAACATGATCTCCTTGTTGCGGTAGTTGTGGTAGACGGACTGAGAGCCTGTCTGGCCGTGGATCACGTCCAACCCACCACGAAACCTAGACCAATAGATAGGACCACTCAGTGAAACCTGCCTCTTTCTCAAATACACTGTTCAGGATATCCATACAAGATCCTGGTTGTTTGATATTGAATGAGTATATTAACAACTTCTTACCCTTTAAAGTCATGCAGCTCGACCTTCTCCCCCAGAAACTCTAGGAATTCAACAAAGGCAGGACTTTCGGCACTGTTTCCAAACAACTCTACTTCTGATGTCTGCAAACAAGGATTTTGTAGAGGTTAACGGCAGTCATACATTTGAAGAAAAACACTGCCATTGACTAAAGCACTATGAGGATTACATAACCTATTATCATGTCATATATATGAAGGTCTCATGATGACATACTTGAGAAGATGTAAGTTATTTGCTGTATTGTGAATACTATCATTATTATGGCTAATACAAAACTAGAATAATGAGTGAATAATAATAACACTTTTGTCCCTGATCCCAGAATACACAGAAAATAGGGAGCTGTGTAAAAATCTAACTATACTTCAGGACCCGTCAACAAACATCAAGACAAAACACTGTCAACAACACTTGCATTAGAAAATCTATAGTGGCGTCTGACAGAAGTACCCTTAGCATCCATCAGCATAATGCATGATTAGCATTGGGCTTAACTACAAACGTACAGTACAGGGAGCATGGTCAATCATAATATCACACCGTTCTCATTTAACACAGTTAGATCTCTAAGGTGCCTGGAGGAAGGAAGACCAAGCTTTCAATAAACGTATAGAGGATGCGAAGATCATGAGGTGAGGGTTAGTTTATCACTCCTGGCTGTCAATTACACAGCTCTGTGAGATGAGAAGACAGGAGAGGCCCTTCACTTTGACGGACGAGAGAGAGTGCTTTTGTCTCTCTAGTGAGTTTGTTTGTGCTGTGACTGGAGTGGCTCTGTGTGTGTGCACACATCTATGAGTGAGGTTGAGAGGGACCACTCAGATCTTTGTTTGCCCTCTCTCCCTCCCACCCTCCCTCTCTCCTTTGCTTTTCTATGTGTATTCAATCCCCAGTGTTTCTCCTGCATGTTAATGTCTCTCTGGGTTCTGAGGAGATGGTTATTGAGGCCCCTGGAGCCTCTGTGAGATGGAGCCTATATCTGCTGAGTGTGGTCCTCTCCTTTAGAGTTTAAAGGTCAAGGATGTGGAGCTCCACTCCCTAGGCTCCATGAAAAGATACAAGGGCCCTCTATTGAGGCTCCAGTAGCTTATCAGTAAACAATAGTGTTGTGATTGTAATGAGAAGGAATACTGAAGAGAAACATATAGTTGACTTAGGCTTAGAGAGACTATATGAATGTAATGGGGGAGGAGTATAAGCATTAAAGGGAAACTCCACTAAAAACATGTTTTTTTAATTAGTCCACTGTTGATAGTCACAAAATGTTGCTTAATCACCCTTTGAGCATATTAATTTTCTTATGAGAATTGCAAGAGAGGGTACTCATGTTAATGAACTAACTTCAGGACTCAGTCAGTACTTGAGTTCGGCCTGATGATGATTTGATGTGCTCTGTATTTAGTGTTACCAATAGTTTTAACTGGTCTTGATGTACCAAGGCTCACCTGTCCAAACTTCTGGTAGATGACTCCAAACTTGAAGTTGTTGCTAATGACATGTTCATCAAAAGTGACGATGAGTCTTGAAGCCTATTGACAGATCACAGATTGAATGAATAGTCAGAATCAGATGTTAACTATCCATGTAAAAGGTAGATTTCTGTTGTTAAATATCTCAGAAGTAGAACACTTCAAAACACAAGGCTTACTTTTGGGTAAAGGGCAGGAAAAAAGCGATCCACATTCACTTCTTCACAGACAAGCTGTCAAAAAGAACACATGAAATCATGGACGCTTTCATCAAGTGTCATTATGATACTATTATGACACTGCAACTTTTGAACATGTGTTTTGATAAACTGTTCCTAACCATGCTCTCACCTTGGCCATCTGCACCACGTTAGGGAACTCCGTGAGACAGGATATGGGGATCACATCATGATAGGTCTTCAGCTTGGTCCTGGTGATGACAATCATAACAACATGTTCTCACGATGATCATAGTGATGCAACACTTCTGTCCCTGCGTCCGTATCCCTCCACCCACCCACTGACCTAAATAGTCCATCTGTCACATCATGCGGATGAGGAAATGACAGTGCGGTGTTTTCACTCTCCCTCTGGCTTCATGACTCCTATGACAGGACTATCAGTTGGAGAATGGGATTATATAAACACCAGGGAACGACTTATATAAACACTGGAAGTGAATGGAAATTCTAATTTGAGCAGCTTTCCATTGATTACAGCAGAGCTACAACTGTGCATTACTCAGCTGTAGAGATACAGACTTCTGTAAACAGAATCAGTATGTTTACAGTCTAGTACTGTATGTACTGTATGTATACACAGTGTCCTGATAAAGGAGAACGTGGGGATGGAAGGGGAGGAGGGGAGAGGGATGAGAGCCAGCAGAGAGAAGGATGTGATGATGATGATGCTGGTGGTGGCGGTGGTGATGATGATGGTGGTGGGAGGCTAAGGTTGTTTTACCTGAGCATGAGGCGAAGGTGTTCCTGGTCTCCGATCTCGTCATACTTCAGGGAGAACACCAGATGTCCCAGAGCGCCGTCCACTGAGTAGTAATTAAAGTGCTCCTGGTGACGCAGCACAAGCACACAGTCAGCCGAAGAGACCATTTTCTCTCTAAAATTGCACACACAAGCGCGGTTACACACACACACACACACACACACACACACACACACACACACACACACACACACACACACACACACACACACACACACACACACACACACACACACACACACACACACACACACACACACACACACACACACACACACACACTTTTAATTAGTTCATTAACAGTAGGCTTTCTGTGCCAGGCAACTGCTGCTATTCCATTCAGAATCTTTCCTCACCTCTATGAGCAGACTAAATGTGTTTCCTATTACTCTGGCTGGTGTAAAACATGTGGCAAAGCCTAATGCATCTTCATTATCTTCATTAGCACCAGTCTCTGAAGTGTCAACCGGCACGATAAGTTGCTCTTATTAGGTTACCAGGTGGGATTGTTCTAACCCTCATTCACTTTCATTACTGTAATGAATAGCAATGGACATTGATTGTAAAACACTTACCTATATGAGTTATGGTCTCTCCATACTAGTAGAATGCCATATTATTGTAGGGGCAGTTGGAAGTGATTGGAAGGACAGGGGGGATGAAGGAGAAGACAAAGTACAGAAATGCTGAAATGAAAACTCCTTCACAACAGTCCCAGTGTTCAGGCTCACCTTGCCCAGAAAGTGCTTTCTGTAGATCTTGGCGGTGCAGTTACTCTCCAGCTTGTTGCGTGTGGTGGGGGACAGAGGCTGGATCTGGTCTGGGTCAGTACTATCACTCAGCTCATGGTTGTTCCCCTCGATCCAGTAACCCCCAAACTGAGGTAGCAGAATCAGGGGGAACCCGCTCTTTCTCTCTAACACCTGGTTCACAACATGGAGATGAGCACAGAGAGGTTGGGGGCTTTTTGCCCAAGCAGTGTGATAGTGATTTCTAATGAATTCTGAAATATCAACCATGAACCACAAATACCCCAAATCCATGTTACTGGTGAAATGACTGCATTTAAGTTGAGTCTGTACATACCTCATGGACACTGGGGTAAGGAATGTAGTCCTCCTCAGTCTGCAGAGAGAACAACACAGACACACCAAGTAAGACATTTGTCTCTCAGTAGTCTTCAGTGATACTACTAATTGAATGATGTGATGCTGTGTGACCATTAAATCCAAGCCAAAGTGCCTATCAGCTTTGATACAGACAATGAGGCTGCGGGGATGTGATGATTATATTACTCTGTAACATTTATTATATCCTTATAACCATGTTAGTTTATACATTATTAGATATGGAGGGCTGCTAGATTTGAGCATTTGGAGTGCTGTGGACTGTAAGCATGGACAACATTTTTCTCTTGTCAGCAGTCAGATACAGAGAGATATGAGGAGCAGTAAGACAATGGAGGTACTGTGTGTCAGTGTGAGAGAGGTCTTGAGAGCCAGCGTACTTTGAGTGGGGGAGGAAAGGTGCATCGCTGCTCCTCCATTCTTTTGCCCTGAGAGAGAGAGAGAGAGAGAGAAGAAGAAGAGAATGCTAGTTACACATGATAGCTGATGTTACAGTCCAAACCCAGGTCATCAGAGGTCCAGAGACGTTCATCATTATTACTGATTCACAACCGTGTCGTACATCTTATCTGACAGATTAGTTACATTTGAATCCACAGTTCCAGAGGGAGTAACAAAGTACAGGGATGACTAATCATATTATCAACAGACTAAGAGGTAACACAGCCATCCATGTGTGTAATACAGAAAGTGGGCAAAAGAGCAAAGGGATGCAGAGTGAGGAGTTGGAGAGAGATAGAGAGTTAGGTAAGGAGATGCATAGAATTCATTATTCTGTGAAAAGAGCAGCCAGTTAACCTGAAAGACAAAGGCATGGATGCAGTAATAAGACCTTTGGGACTGTGTCACTTATAAAGACTTGGCATACGGACAGTATGAGGCCTGAATACCCCTAAAACACAAGTGGAGTGTTTGTTCCTCAGTCCATGAGTGTGTACAGATACTGGCTACAGACATGTGGGTAAAGGACTGACCATGTGAGGGCTGTGAGTCTGTCTGATATGATGGAGCTGATAGGTGCTGCTGTCTGTTTGATATGCTGTCTGAGATAGAGGAGAGGAGGGATTCCTGGAGCACTTGGCAAACAAACTGATTATCTTCTGTTCAAAGACATGCCTTTACACATAACTCTGTCAACAGAGCATAAAAACCCCTTTTCTTCAAGTCCATATTTGGTTTCCTTTTCTCATAATAATCTTGAAGTAAAACATCATAAATAGAGATGAACATCACATATTAATGTTGATGCTGTTACAGTAAGTACTATAAAGTCATCTGTTAAAGTAAAAATGTACTTTCAGACAGTGTAAAAAGGACACCCTGTTCCCCAATTTTTAGTAGTGTATCAAACACGGTCTTATCTTGTGTTGTAGTAGTGCAAAGGCTGTCATGTTAACCTATATTCCTCTATTTTGGGTAGGGAGGATGGTAATGGCTTTCAAAGGACAGAGGGTTATCGGGTGTTCTTTGAAGCAAGATAATTAGCAGCGCGGGAGGCTGGGTAGAAGTATCATAAGTATCATCTGTCCAGACATATCACCCCTGACATCTTTCCTTTAACACTGTCTTACCCAGCCCTGCTGACCCTGAGTACAGAGGTAAGACAAGCCATTGTTACTGAAATGCAAAGCCAACAGAGCTCACAGATACTAATTCACTGGTTAGTGACACTGCCTTGCTTGGAAAGCTTAGGTTAGATTTTTTAAAAGCAACAAAAATAAATCCAATATACCTTACCTGCATCTTCTCAATCATTTCAAATAAATCTGTGGTCTGGAGAGAGGAGAAAGTGGACATGAATTAAACTCTATGATAGTTGCTTTATCAGTGTTAGAGAGGGACATGTTCCAATGTCTGAATACTGACTGTGTGAACTCTGTACTATAACATACGCTTTCATAGCACCGTCACACAATTCATTTGTTATGCATTAGTTCTCCACGGCATTACACATCTGGCCCCGTTGAAACACACACTCGCCTAAGTTTTTTTCCCTCAGAAGTGAGACTCCTCTTTTACTGGAATATTCCTTTTAAAAGGGTGTTTACATCTCAGAGAGCAACACATACGTAAAATCACCAGCGTGGTACTCATCAATTGATACAGTATATTAAAGGGCCTGGGCTGTGAGCCTGAATGGAGGGACTCACCCCATCTCACAGAGAGAGTCAGTCCAAGCCACATCTTTCTCCCACTGATGATGACACCAGTTAAGACAATGTTCCATGACAATAACAACAAGAACATGACACTCTACTGTATGTCTGAGATATACTGTATTGCCAAGAGGTACAGTATATAGTCTGACACAAAAAGCTTCTAAGCTATACGTTAGGAGTCGGGTCTGCATCATGTTCGCTCAGTCGGTCTGCATCAGTCTTCGGCAGGTTGCCAGTACACCATTCATCAACATCAAAAAAACTACAGTTTGGAAAATGCAGCATCTTCCATGTACTGTATGATACAGTCACATGTTATGTAGGACTAAAACGTCCCAGTAGAATTTAGTCATCCTCCATTTCTTATCAACACTTTTACTGGACCTTTTGACAGATTCCATCTGTGTGAACTAATCCACCCCTCCCTGGTTGAAGTTGACCGTGTTCCATACTCAACACTGACTGACCTGTTTTTCAAAACTAAAGCACGCTCATTCATGTTTCAACTGATTAACCACAACAATGAATGTATCTCCATGTAACAACATTCCCTCACCATTTCGCACGCTGAGAAGTTAGGACAAGTTGCGTTTTATTTCTTTTAAATTGTAACGTTTTATTTCTTTTAAATTGTAGCGTTGATTAAGGTTGTTACTCAGTATCTAAAGAGTATGATAATTCCAGTCTCAAATGTGTTGTTTGTCAAAAGAAGCTGTCCAGCCAAAAGGCACACTCCCTCAAGGCTGACCAAACCGTTTGTGTACAGTACTACATGGTCTGAGTGTTCAGGGTGAGTATGAGTAAAGTCCTCCGCTATACGCAAACAACAAATGTCGGCTACAGTACAAACTAGTACAAACCCTACAGACAAACATCACTGGCCTGGAAAACACACTGTCGAAAACAATGACATTCACAAAACAGTTTGGCCAGCTGAACGGTTTAGAGAGCACATGACGTCCTTATGGTCTACATACTAAATACAGAACTGTCAGCTGCTACTACATACAGAACTGTCAGCTGCTACTACATACTGAACTGTCTGCTGCTACTACATACAGAAATGTTAGCTGCTACTACATACATAACTGTCAGCTGCTACTGCATACAGAACTGTTTGCTGCTACTACATACATAACTGTCATCTGCTACTTCATACAGAAATGTTAGCTGCTACTACATACAGAACTGTCAGCTGCTACTACATACATAACTGTCAGCTGCTACTACATACATAACTGTCAGCTGCTACTACATGCATAACTGTCAGCTGCTACTGCATACAGAACTGTTTGCTGCTACTACATACATAACTGTCATCTGCTACTTCATACAGAAATGTTAGCTGCTACTTCATACAGAAATGTTAGCTGCTACTACATACAGAACTGTCAGCTGCTACTACATATATAACTGTCAGCTGCTACTACATACATAACTGTCAGCTGCTACTGCATACAGAACTGACAGCTGCTACTACATACAGAACTGACAGCTGCTACTGCATACATAACTGTCAGCTGCTACTGCATACAGAACTGTCAGCTGCTACTACATACAGAACTGTCAGCTGCTACTACATACATAACTGACAGCTGCTACTACATACATAACTGACAGCTGCTACTACATACAGAACTGTCAGCTGCTACTACATACAGAACTGTCAGCTGCTACTACATACAGAACTGTCAGCTGCTACTACATACAGAACTGTCAGCTGCTACTACATACAGAACTGTCAGCTGCTACTACATACATAACTGTCAGCTGCTACTACATACATAACTGTCAGCTGCAACTACATACAGAACTGTCAGCTGCTACTACATACAGAACTGTCAGCTGCTACTACATACAGAACTGTCAGCTGCTACTACATACAGAACTGTCAGCTGCTACTACATACAGAACTGTCAGCTGCTAATACATACAGAAATGTCAGCTGCTACTACATACAGAACTGTCAGCTGCTACTACATACAGAACTGTCAGCTGCTACTACATACAGAACTGTCAGCTGCTACTACATACAGAACTGTCAGCTGCTACTACATACAGAACTGTCAGCTGCTACTACATACCGAACTGTCAGCTGCTACTACATACAGAACTGTCAGCTGCTACTACATACAGAACTGTCAGCTGCTACTACATACAGAACTGTCAGCTGCTACTACATACAGAACTGTCAGCTGCTACTACATACAGAACTGTCAGCTGTTACTACATACAGAACTGTCAGCTGCTACTACATACATAACTGTCAGCTGCTACTACATACATAACTGTCAGCTGCTACTGCATACAGAACTGACAGCTGCTACTACATACAGAACTGACAGCTGCTACTGCATACATAACTGTCAGCTGCTACTGCATACAGAACTGTCAGCTGCTACTACATACAGAACTGTCAGCTGCTACTACATACATAACTGACAGCTGCTACTACATACATAACTGACAGCTGCTACTACATACAGAACTGTCAGCTGCTACTACATACAGAACTGTCAGCTGCTACTACATACAGAACTGTCAGCTGCTACTACATACAGAACTGTCAGCTGCTACTACATACAGAACTGTCAGCTGCTACTACATACAGAACTGTCAGCTGCTACTACATACAGAACTGTCAGCTGCTACTACATACAGAACTGTCAGCTGCTACTACATATATAACTGTCAGCTGCTACTACATACATAACTGTCAGCTGCTACTGCATACAGAACTGACAGCTGCTACTACATACAGAACTGACAGCTGCTACTGCATACATAACTGTCAGCTGCTACTGCATACAGAACTGTCAGCTGCTACTACATACAGAACTGTCAGCTGCTACTACATACATAACTGACAGCTGCTACTACATACATAACTGACAGCTGCTACTACATACAGAACTGTCAGCTGCTACTACATACAGAACTGTCAGCTGCTACTACATACAGAACTGTCAGCTGCTACTACATACAGAACTGTCAGCTGCTACTACATACAGAACTGTCAGCTGCTACTACATACATAACTGTCAGCTGCTACTACATACATAACTGTCAGCTGCAACTACATACAGAACTGTCAGCTGCTACTACATACAGAACTGTCAGCTGCTACTACATACAGAACTGTCAGCTGCTACTACATACAGAACTGTCAGCTGCTACTACATACAGAACTGTCAGCTGCTACTACATACAGAACTGTCAGCTGCTACTACATACAGAACTGTCAGCTGCTACTACATACAGAACTGTCAGCTGCTACTACATACAGAACTGTCAGCTGCTACTACATACAGAACTGTCAGCTGCTACTACATACAGAACTGTCAGCTGCTACTACATACAGAAATGTCAGCTGCTACTACATACAGAACTGTCAGCTGCTACTACATACAGAACTGTCAGCTGTTACTACATACAGAACTGTCAGCTGTTACTACATACAGAACTGTCAGCTGCTACTACATACAGAACTGTCAGCTGTTACTACATACAGAACTGTCAGCTGTTACTACATACAGAACTGTCAGCTGCTACTTCATACAGAACTGTCAGCTGCTACTACATACATAACTGTCAGCTGCTACTACATACAGAACTGTCAGCTGCTACTACATACAGAACTGTCAGCTGTTACTACATACAGAACTGTCAGCTGTTACTACATACAGAACTGTCAGCTGCTACTTCATACAGAACTGTCAGCTGCTACTACATACAGAACTGTTAGCTGCTACTACATACAGAACTGTCAGCTGCTACTACATACAGAACTGTCAGCTGCTACTACATACAGAACTGTCAGCTGCTACTTCATACAGAACTGTTAGCTGCTACTACATACTGAACTGTCAGCTGCTACTTCATACAGAACTGTTAGCTGCTACTACATACAGAACTGTCAGCTGCTACTACATACAGAACTGTCAGCTACTACTACATACAGAACTGTCAGCTGCTACTTCATACAGAACTGTTAGCTGCTACTTCATACAGAACTGTTAGCTGCTACTACATACAGAACTGTCAGCTGCTACTTCATACAGAACTGTTTGCTGCTACTTCATACAGAACTGTTTGCTGCTACTACATACAGAACTGACAGCTACTACTTCATACAGAACTGTCTGCTGCTACTACATACAGAACTGTCAGCTGCTACTTCATACAGAACTGTTTGCTCCTACTTCATACAGAACTGTTTGCTGCTACTACATACAGAACTGTCAGCTGCTACTACATACAGAACTGTCTGCTGCTACTACATACAGAACTGTCAGCTGCTACTTCATACAGAACTGTCTGCTGCTACTTCATACAGAACTGTTTGCTGCTACTTCTTACAGAACTGTTTGCTGCTACTTCTTACAGAACTGTTAGCTGTCAGAAACACAACAGTATAGGAGTTTTCTTAAAGGCCCACATACACATATATTTTTCCTTTCCAACTGAATTAGCAAGGAAATACAACAATCCGGGTAGTATTGACTATATCCATCCTCAGTCTAAAACACCGACCTGAATTTGAACTGACAATAACCCAAGGCTCACATCTAAAAAAAAAAAAAGGGCCATGAATGGGGGTCTTAAATCTACCACGGTCCTTGTCTTCTTCCCTGTCTAATTTAGCATGCTTGCCAGAGAGAACGGGCACTTTTCCTGACACACACATGGTAGCTAATGAGTAATCAAATCAAATATATTTATATAGCCCTTCTTACATCAGCTGATATATCAAAGTGCTGTACAGAAACCCAGCCTAAAACCCCAAACAGCAAGCAATGCAGGTGTAGAAGCACGGTGGCTAGGAAAAACTCCCTAGAAAGGCCAAAACCTAGGAAGAAACCTAGAGAGGAACCAGGCTATGAGGGGTGGCCAGATGTTCATAAATGGCCAAATAATAATAATCACAGTAGTTGTCGAGGGTGCAACAAGTCAGCACCTCAGGAGTAAATGTCAGTTGGCTTTTCATAGCCGATGACTGTTTAGAGTCACGATCCCTTGCTTAGTTCTTACTCTGGTCCTAATAATTATCAGACAATCAAAGGAGAGCTCTCTGTCAGAGGTGTGACTAGTCTATCCGAGTACTTACTTTGCTGTGCTTCCTCCACGGTCCCACTGTCACCAGTGGAGCATTGAGATGGATCTGACAACTTTTAGACATTTTTCAAGTAGGCTATTTTCCATGAAACAAAATCCTCCAGCAGAAAATAAATCACGGTCACTGGTTTGTGAGTTCAACTGTTAAGTTCAAGTGTCCAGTATTAGAAGAGCACATTGCCTGCTGCCCCAGAGGCATGCCTGTATTCCACTGCGTTAAGGCAGAGTCCCTCACCCACAGTGTAGAAGTTACCCAAACAACTACAGCCAAACTAGGAGAGTCACGGAGTTGTGTGTACACAGCAAGTGTCATCAGGTGTGTGTCCAACTGTCCGTGTGTCCAAAGAATTGGTCAGCAATCCTCACTATCTTTCTCTCTATGCCACTCTGTCTAGGAAGTAGAGAAGGAGGTAATGCATTCTGAAAGTGCACTATGAGCACAACCCTACTCCTCCTGTCCCTGTCCCCCAGCCCTCTCTCTCTCTGAGTGTCTGGCAGATGGCCAGAGGTAGAGCATGGTCCAACTCCTCAGGCTGTGATGTACTCTACTGCTCAGACAAGTCCCTGCAGCACCCTCCTACCAACACTGGAGATAGAGAAGTTGTGGACAGATAGCACCACTATATAACAATAGAGACAATGTTTTGGGGTCATATTGCTAGGAATAACTTCATTGGAACTTAATCAAATGT
The DNA here is from genome assembly GCF_045679555.1 of Salvelinus alpinus. Taxonomy (NCBI): domain Eukaryota; kingdom Metazoa; phylum Chordata; class Actinopteri; order Salmoniformes; family Salmonidae; genus Salvelinus; species Salvelinus alpinus. The sequence goes on along the minus strand of NC_092102.1, from coordinate 21,400,868 downwards.
CTCAATTCCAATGCAATTCCTTTTTGGCTATTCATCATTTCAAAGACTTTTCAGAAAGAAAGAGAAAATAAAGAACACAGAATTAGCAGAATCAGCCAGACAGCCAGCCAGCCAGACAGCCAGCCAGAGAGGAGGAGGTCTGAACAGCCACAGCCACATTGCCCAGTATGTAGGCCTAGTGCAGGTGTCAGAAATGGGACCTCTCATTACAGAGGACTAATAGGCCTCTCATAAGGATAAGGAACAATAACTCCTCTCTCTACCAGACCTGTCTGGCAGCTGCTACTCCACACACCCACTTTCTGTCTGAGCTGAGCTCATCATTACAACTTTGGAGAGGAGTATCTCTATCTGGGCATGTGTGTCTACTGGGTCCAGTCCACTATATAGATAGCTCTCTATTTCCTATCTGGGTATGTGTGTCTACTGGGTCCAGTCCACTATATAGAGAGCTCTCTATTTCATTTGTCCTCCTCTTATTTTCTTGATATATGTTTTGTAACTATGTAAAGACAATGTTTATGCTTCATTATCCATGAGTATTTCTAAGATAAAGAATAACAGCTTGGAACTGTATAATGACTTGCATCCTCTTTTTATAATGTACTGGGCACATACAGTAAATGAACCATGAAGAATCATGAAGACATTGCCATTCCAGTTTATCTGAGTGAAACGTCATGGAAAGCAGAGATGACTGTACTTATATGACTGCAGCCTCGTCAACAACTAGTTAAAATGACAATTGATACTGAGTGCAGCAGGTCTGAATAGACAACAATGTTTACATCTTGTGAAATTATGTGATTGCTACAATATCATGTTATCAATATCATGTTTCTCCCTGTTCATCACCTCACGTCAAAGTCAAGTGAAATATAATGTATCTACATGAACTCAGAACAAACATGTTTTATTGTAATTTCAGAGTGGAAACATTTAGAAGAGGAAGCTGCAGGTCATATCTAATCTAATCTCTACAGTTGGATAAAAATTATATTTACTTTATTCAATTATAGTTGGTAGGAGTCGTGTGACATGCAAAGCAGTCTGTGACCAACCTTGACGCTAGGTGTGTGTGTGCACAAGAAAGACTGCCCTATGCAGAGGGCTTTGACCCCAACAGCAGGGCTGGGGTCAATTCGAATTGAAGGCAGTCAATTCAGGAAGTACACTTCAATAACAATTCAAAATTGGAAAGAACTGCCTCTATTTTCAATTACTTCTGAATAAACTGAAGAGTAGAAGCTATTTATTTCAAAAGTTACAATTTATTTTATACAAATGTTTAAATCACTTCCTAAATTGACTGCCTTCAATACGAATTGACCCCAGCCCTGCCCCACAGTACCTCTCATTCCAACAACTATCAATAAGCACAATCTACTATTTCTCAGCAATGCCTTAACACATCATCTCCTCACAGTGACACTACAGATGACTGTAAAGGTTTGAACTTCATGGTGGCGAGCCCTGTCCAATCCTTCACGGGTGGGATTCATTTAGGATTAACCTAAGTGTAAATCCTTCCTTCCTAAGTGTACAGGGCCCTCTTAAACCTCACTGATATCGTCAAGACTGTATCCTCTTAATCTTCCAATCTCTGCTCCCTTCAATCTAATACGTCCCAACATATCTAAGAAAGATTAGTTATCCTTTTGGTTCAGATGTAAGACGTGTCAAAAGAGATTCTTTGAAATGGGATCATTTGGAAATGTGTGCTGCTGACATGTATCGTGAAAAGTACTATTGATACAATTTGAATTGTGAATTAATTTAGAGCTAGGTAACTGTAAGCCATAAGCAGAATAGTACATTAGTGAGGTAAGAAGGCAAGCCAGTCTTTATAAGTGACATATTCTAGTTTTGGCACAGGGACATTTTACCTTTGGAATGACAATTATTCAGGTGCTCTTTTGTTCACATTTATGAAATAGGACTGGGTTTGTTCAATTTGGATATTAATGTAATCATTCTAATGTAATCATAACAGCTGCCAAACACGTACTTTAATTCCACAAGTCAAAGAAAAGATGAATATCAAATAATAGTCATTCTACGGTTACATGTCCCTCCCAATGAGTGTTGAATATTGCCGAGTCAATGAAGGACTATACAGAAGTCAGTTGATAGTGTGAGCATAGGAATGAGCCCAGCGGAACAGGCAGAGCAAATAGGGACTACAGGAACACAGGTCGCATAGGGAGGGGGACGGACGGACGGACGGACGGACAGACAGACAGACAGACAGGGTGAGTACAGACAGACAGACGGACAGACAGACAGACAGACAGGACAGACAGGGTGAGTACAGACAGACAGACAGACAGGACAGACAGGGTGAGTACAGACAGACAGACAGACAGACAGACAGGATGAGTACAGACAGACAGGACAGACAGGGTGAGTGCAGACAGACAGGACAGACATACAGACAGGGTGAGTACAGACAGGGTGAGTACAGACAGACAGGACAGACAGGACAGACACACAGACAGGGTGAGTACAGACAGACAGGACAGACAGGGTGAGTACAGACAGGGTGAGTACAGACAGACAGACAGACAGACAGACAGACAGGATGAGTACAGACAGGGTGAGTACAGACAGACAGGACAGACAGGGTGAGTACAGACAGGGTGAGTACAGACAGGGTGAGTACAGACAGACAGGACAGACAGGGTGAGTACAGACATGGTGAGTACAGACAGGGTGAGGACAGACAGGGTGAGGACAGACAGACAGGACAGACAGACAGGGTGAGTACAGACAGGGTGAGTACAGACAGGGTGAGTACAGACAGACAGGACAGACAGGATGAGTACAGACAGGGTGAGGACAGACAGACAGGACAGACAGGGTGAGTACAGACAGGGTGAGGACAGACAGACAGGGTGAGTACAGACAGGGTGAGTACAGGCAGACAGGACAGACAGGGTAAGTACAGACAGACAGGACAGACAGGGTGAGTACAGACAGACAGGACAGACAGGGTGAGTACAAGAAAAGTGACACACAGAGCACATAAGGTGAGTGAGTTCAGGTTATGTTGGGGCTGGGAGCTGAGGACCGGCGTTAACAGTACACAAACCCAAACCCCTCCATCCACTCCCTCCCTCCCCTCCTACCTTGAGGAACGGTGGAGCGGTGTACGGGAGCGGGGACAGTGGGGGCTGTAACAACGGAGGATCTAGTGTGGTTGAGATCCGGGGTTCACCCCCATCTTGTTTCCTAGAAACACAGAAAACACAGAGAGAGAAACATGAACATCAGACAGATCAGACGAAGTCCCATACTGTATATCACACTGAGGTCATGAGGGGAGAGAACAGGAATAAACAATGTGACTGGATGCCTCACTGTTTTAGGGTTAGCGATTAGCAGAACTTACAATGGCAACACAACACAATACAACACAGCTATTTAGGAAACACTGTCTGCTGCATGGTGCCCATTCTGAGAAGCATCACAATGGCGTACGGTAGGGATGGGCAACCGCCCCTTTTGTAGACCCGCAGACCAATATTATTATTCTTTTTTTTAATTCTGAAAATGTTGGGGGGGGACTCAGTCGAGGTCTCAACTTAATGTTGAGAGTTAGAATAATATGGTTGTGCATCAGCAGTCACTCAATTACGTAGCCCATGTCAGCATTTTTATTTTAGATTGGTCAGCTAGTCTAGCGGCCAGCTATCTAAACTTGTAGAAAAGATTACTATAAAAGAATTGGTATTCTACGGTTACATGTCCCTCCCAATGAGTGTTGAATATTGCAGAGTCAATGAAGGACTATACAGAAGTCAGTTGATAGTGTGAGCATAGGAATGAGCCCAGCGGAACAGGCAGAGCAAATAGGGACTACAGACAGACAGGACAGACGGGGTGAGTACAGACAAACAAGACAGACTGGGTGAGTACAGACAAACAAGACAGACGGGGTGAGTACAGACAAACAAGACAGACGGGGTGAGTACAGACAAACAAGACAGACGGGGTGAGTACAGACAAACAAGACAGACGGGGTGAGTACAGACAAACAAGACAGACGGGGTGAGTACAGACAAAGAAGACAGACGGGGTGAGTACAGACAAACAAGACAGACGGGGTGAGTACAGACAGACAGACAGACAGACAGACAGACAGACAGACAGACAGACAGACAGACAGACAGACAGACAGACAGACAGACAGACAGACAGACAGACAGACAGACAGACAGACAGACAGACAGACAGAGACAGACAGACAGACCGGCGTTAACAGTACACAAACATTTACATTTTTACATTTAAGTCATTTAGCAGACGCTCTTATCCAGAGCGACTTACAAATCGGTGCATTCACCTTATGATATCCAGTGGAACAACCACTTTACAATAGTGCATCTAACTCTTTTAAGGGGGGGGGGGTTAGAAGGATTACTTTATCCTATCCTAGGTATTCCTTAAAGAGGTGGGGTTTCAGGTGTCTCCGGAAGGTGGTGATTGACTCCGCTGACCTGGCGTCGTGAGGGAGTTTGTTCCACCATTGGGCTGCCAGAGCAGCGAACAGTTTTGACTGGGCTGAGCGGGAACTGTACTTCCTCAGAGGTAGGGAGGCGAGCAGGCCAGAGGTGGATGAACGCAGTGCCCTTGTTTGGGTGTAGGGCCTGATCAGAGCCTGAAGGTACGGAGGTGCCGTTCCCCTCACAGCTCCGTAGGCAAGCACCATGGTCTTGTAGCGGATGCGAGCTTCAACTGGAAGCCAGTGGAGAGAGCGGAGGAGCGGGGTGACGTGAGAGAACTTGGGAAGGTTGAACACCAGACGGGCTGCGGCGTTCTGGATGAGTTGTAGGGGTTTAATGGCACAGGCAGGGAGCCCAGCCAACAGCGAGTTGCAGTAATCCAGACGGGAGATGACAAGTGCCTGGATTAGGACCTGCTTCCTGTGTGAGGCAGGGTCGTACTCTGCGAATGTTGTAGAGCATGAACCTACAGGAACGGGTCACCGCCTTGATGTTAGTTGAGAACGACAGGGTGTTGTCCAGGATCACGCCAAGGTTCTTAGCACTCTGACCCAAACCCAAACCCAAACCCCTCCATCCATGGTCAAATTACCAACCGGGGTGGGGCCCATTGATCATCAGTTATCATGTTAAAGACTGCCAACATTTGCCTCCATGGCAAAATGTGTAGAATTTCAGGATATTAGCTCTAAAACTGCACACTTCTCTCAGCCCCATGGCAAAATTAGAAGAATACCATGAAATGAGTTATACAATTTCAAAAATCTTCTCTCCGCACCATGGTAAAATGTGTAGAATTGCAGGAAATGCAATTTTCTTTTCACTGTCACAAGGGTGGGTGTGGGTACGCAGACCCATGAGCCACTGCGGCCCCTCATAATGAGTTCCGTTTTTTGTGGCCCCCACCCCTACCAAAGATTCCCATCTCTGGCCTATGGTGTAAAAAGTGAACTGAGGTTGAAGAGCGATATGAAGAGATTGAGTAAACTAATCCAATATCATTCCAACCCTTCTCTTCTCTGCTTTGTCTTCCTTCCTCTATTGTTCTGACAGGAGTATTATTATATCATAGATACATGTTGACTCATGTGACTGGAGAAAAACACAAAAGCGGTTCCCGGGGCTATGAGAGTTGAGCTCTCTTTCTTACAGAAACCATTCCAAAAGACTGGATATGTAAAACAAGGGTACCTTCAGACTTGTTACAGTCAACGTTTTTATATGTGAAACAAGCGTACCTTGAGACTTGTTACAGTCAACATTTTGTCAACATTTTGGTGAATTCTTTGCCATTCCACGCCCCGAGTTTGAATCCCACTGTGACAAGATAGTCCTGATCACAATCTAACTGCGCCTGAAGTGGCACAATGTGGTGTGAGAGATTGACTGGGGTCAACCTAGAAATATCAGAAAGTGTCTTGAGTGAGCCCATGTCCTTTTATTCCAGATGTTTGATTAAATAGTGCACGAGAACAGCGTGCCCAGGTATCCTCTCCAAGGCCCCATCCATCACACAGCAGACAACCTCTCTGAGCAGAAATGTGATTATTCTCCAGATTGGGCTGCTTGCCCGCCACACTCCTGAGTAAATGCATTACCTTCACGTCCACCATTTCACCTCCTTGTTTGTCAAGGCTGACAAGATGCAGCTTTTATTAACCTTGAGATAAAACCACTACACAATGTGGAATATCGACTACGAAGCTAGCTACCCAGGAAACGTGAAATTCCACAGAGGATGAGAAATAGGCTCTAACAGGTAATACTAACCTCACATTCTGTAACTATATCTCTAAAAACTAGAGTTAGACCAGACTTAGCCGATTTGGGTGGCACTGTTTGTAAGGGGCCCGGGGTGAGTAGTGTGGGTGAATGTGAAATTATTTAGAATGATCTACATGCCAAAACAAACCACTAACAAAAGGATGTCAGATTGTAAAGATACTTCCTAGGTCTTCACAACATACAGTATATGTCAACACAAATCCATTAGCGGTATGTTAACCCACTGACCTCCCAGAGCAATGACAAACTCATCAAGCTCAGTCACATAGATAACAATGATCTCTAAAAAATAATCAGCAATATTCACAATGTCACAATCATAAAATAAGATAATGATATCTTACACCAAACAAGCACACAAAGTGTGCAAACTACTGCTGTGAATAATATCTTATTTTCTCTAAGTGTGCTTTATGTCCCATTAAGCAGGAGTCTCTCTGGAGAGTAGAGTCACTTCAGGGATCCAGGGAGGACACTCAGCCACCCTCCCTGCAACACATCTCTCTACTCACCGTCTACAACCCAGGAGACTGCCTGCCTGCCAGCCACCTTCCCTGCCACACATCTCTGCCTCTCTGCCACACATCTCTACCAGGCTGCAACACATCTCTCTACTCACCGTCTCCAACCCAGGAGACTGCCTGCCTGCCAGCCACCTTCCCTGCCACACATCTCTGCCTCTCTGCCACACATCTCTACCTGCCTGCAACACATCTCTCTACTCACCGTCTCCAACCCAGGAGACTGCCTGCCTGCCACCTTCCCTGCCACACATCTCTGCCTGTCTGCCACACATCTCTACCTGCCTGCCACACATCTCTCTACTCACCATCTCCAACCCATGAGACTGCCTGCCTACCACCTTCCATGCCACACATCTCTGCCTGTCTGCCACACATCTCTACCTCTCTGCCTGCCTGCCACCCTACCTGCCACACATCTCTCTACTCACAGTCTCCAACCCAGGAGACTGCCTGCCTGCCACCCTCCCTGCCACACATCTCTCTACTCACAATCTCCAACCCAGGAGACTGTCTGCCTGCCACCCTCCCTGCCACACATCTCTCTACTCACAATCTCCAACCCAGGAAACTGCCTGTCTGCCTGCCACACAATGTGGATGTTGCACTCCTGAGCACTACTGTATCCTCTCTGAAATAATCTGCTCTCTCTCTGAAACCACTAGCCATGCCATAGGTGTGTGAGACATTGAGCCACAAACACCTCAAGGCAGCATCAATGCCTTAATCAATACCAATACAGTGTAGACAGTAGTGGTCCATCGAATGTAGCCTAACTGTAATCAAACTTTCGTGATTAATCAGTCAATTTACTAGGGGAGGTTTAATTTGTTGGCATGGCAATCAATAGTCTGGACGTGTACTAATGAAAATACAACTTGTAGTGGTGTTCAACATGAATCAGCAAGCAGGATTGATTGACTGTAGGAACTGAAATAGAATAGAGTCCAAGCTGCCGGATGTACAACATTCACAATGCTGCGAGGGCTAACCTTGGGGACCTATAAATGTTACAGTCAGATACATTCAATAGCAAAACCAGGAGACGCTGTGTCAGCAACACTGAAAAAATACTGAACAAAAGTATAAACGCAACATGTAATGTGTTGGTCCAATGTTTCATGAGCTAAAATAAAAGATCCCAGAAATGTTCCATACGCATTTCCCTCAAATTTTGTGCACAAATTTGTTTACACCACTGTTAGTGAGCATTTCCCCTTTGCCGAGATAATCCATCCACCTGACAGGTGTGGCATGTCAAGAAGCTTATTAAACAGCATGATCATTACACAGGTGATGGGAACAATAAAAGACCACTCTAAAATGTGCAATTTTGTCACACAACACAATGCCACAGACGTCTCAAGTTTTGAGGGAGCGTGCAATTGGCATGCTGACTGCAGGAATATCCACCAGAGCTGTTGCCAGAGAATTGAATGTTATTTCTCTACCATAAGCCGCCTCCAACGTCTTTTTAGAGAATTTGGCAGTACGTCCAATCGGCCTCACAACCGCAGACCACGTGTAGCCACGCCAGCCCAGGACCTCCACATCCGGCTTCTTCACCTGCGGGATCGTCTGAGAGGAGAGGGACCGGGATGCTGAGGAGTATTTCTGACTGTAATAAAGCCCTTTTGTGGGGAAAAACACATTTTGATTGGCTGGGCCTGGCTCCCCATTGGGTGGGCCTGGCTCCCAAGTAGGTGGGCCTATGTCCTCCCAGGCCCACCCATGGTTGTGCCCCTGCCCAGTCATGGGAAATCCATAGATAAGGGCCTAATGGATTTATTTACATTTACTGATTTCCTTATATGAACTGTAACTCAGCAAAATCTTTGAAATTGTTGCATGTTGCCTTTATATTTTTGTTCAGTATATTTCCACTTTTTATTCTTCGTTATTCATGAACTGATCTGCTATCAGGTCCTGTGTGGCTCAGTTGGTAGAGCATGGCGCTTGCAACGCCAGGGTTGTGGGTTCATTCCCCACGGGGGGACCAGGATGAATATGTATGAACTTCCCAATTTGTAAGTCGCTCTGGATAAGAGCGTCAGCTAAATGACTTAAATGTTAAATGTATCTGTATAATCATCAACTCGATTTTGCCAAATATAGGGGATATTCTGTCATTCGTTGAAGGATGTTATCTAGCAAGCTTAGCAACTTTGGTCATTTGACATTTGTTTGACTGTCGTCACCAAGTTTGTACGATTTGACAACATTGCACTCGGTGTGTCCTGAGAGCGCTCTGTGTCCAGATAGCCTACTGCTGAAATGCGCTAATAAATTGAGGAACATGATAATGCTCAGAATTTATGAACGGCGATCATTGGTGATCAAAGATAGTTATTCTATCATTATTAAATATCAGTTTCATTAACTCTAAAATCTTTACATAGTGGTGCAGCCAAGCAGACAAGGTGGTGCAGCGCCCCTCTAATTTGGGGAGAACTCTGCATAGTGACCATATCTTTGTTTTAAAGGCATTAAATGGGCATTTCCGACTTGAATGATTAATTATTCCCGGTATTGAATTTGGCCGATTTTCGGGACAATATTAATCCCTAAGTTTCATGTTTTATTAGTCGTATGTATGGGATACGCATGGTATACATTGTCCAACTGTCTCTGAGCCTATTGGTATCAAACCTTACCCAACGGTAAGGAAGAGAACAGCTCGTGGCTGGTGTGTGGGGTCCTTGATGATGCTGCAGGACTTCCTCAGGCACCGTTTCCAGTAGGTGTCCTAGATGTGGGGGCACGGTCCCAGTGATGTACTGGGCTGTCTTCACCACCCACTGGAGGGCCCAGGTCCCAGTGATGTACTGGTCCGTCTTCACCACCTGCTGGAGGGCCCCTGGTCAGGAAGCTCTCGATGGTGCAGCGGTAGGTGAGGGGGGTGACCAGACCCAGGGCTCTGAACTTGGTGTCGAGCTTGTAGGGAACAATAGTGTTGAATGCTGAACTGTAGTCAATGAACACCATTCTCACATAGGTGTTCCTCTTGTCCAGATGTGTTACGGCCATGTGAATAGCGATGGAAATAGCATCTTCAGTGGATACAAAGTAGATACGTCTCCTTTAAATCTTCATATTTGGTTGCGTTGTAAACCAAACACAATACAGGTTACTGTAACAATAAACGCCTACTTATGTAATCATAGAAAGCATGCAAATGTTGCAGGGCTGTGGAGACAATTCCTATAATAATCTATGCAAAATCTCAAACGGCATTGACCACTGGCACCACGTACTTAAATAGTCTCAATTACAATCCAGGAAATGTGGTAGTGCTAGTTGATGAAGCACAGTGATAACACATTAAGTTGTATAAATAAACAAAATCTAAATATTTGAACTTTGCTGTGCTTTTAAATGGTTGAAACCGCAGGGATGTTACATTTAGGTGACAACTAAACCAGAAATCTGACATATTGCTTTTTCACTGGAATTTGGTTGTGGTTTTAGATGATTTAAAGCACAGTGAGAATACATTGGGAATGTAACACATTTTTGACTCTCTTTTTTGAGTGGGTGAAAATAGGTTGTAATCTCATTGATCAACGTAATCAACCAAATACTACACACGTTGAAATGACGTGGCGTGCCCAGTGGGTCAAGTCTATTACAATAAATGGATACGCACATATAGGCACAGTACTGTACAAACTGCATCAGTCATCTTTTATCAACAGACACGTCAAACATATAGGACCAGCAGATCTGAAAATGATCGCTGGTGGTTTTGGAACTGACACATCATATGACAATTCTAATCTGACATAGAACTCCTACAGTAAGACTGTAAAAACACACGCGGATATCAACACTGCTGTTAGTCTGGAGGTGTGTGTGTAAACAGCACTCTCCCTCTCGGTCTTTCATTCCTCCTGACAGACGTTGGAGTGAACCCCCTCTCACGTGGTGCTGTAGCAGTTCTCTCCATTGTAGCACGGAGGCACGGATGTTCCTGTACAGACAGATTCACTATCCCATAGGTTAAGTCATCAAGCACAGCCCATGCAGAGATTTAAGCAGAAATAAGAAATTGAATCCCCCCCTCTTGTTAAAAGCTAATCAATGTTTAATTAGCCACTGTCTTTGTCCATGTTAAGGAGCTATTAAATAATGTAAACAAGGACTATTAAATCAGCCACACTACAGTATGTGTGGAGATATAACTGTTGGTAAAGTCATTATCACGTCTGCTGTGTCTGACTGACTGACTGACTGACTGGGAGAGCTGCTCTCTTCATCTTACAGAGAAAGAGAGACCTTCCTGACAGACAGCAGTGAGTCTCTTGAGGAGATGAAGTTGACACCAGTGTGTCTTCAGTGGAATTCAATGAGGCCAGGCAAGCAGCTCTAGTCTGTCCTATGAGAGATCAACCGCCCAGACACACATACTGTGGATGGACGGGGTGTGGGAGCTCAGACACACACACTGTGGATGGACGGGGTGTGGGAGCTCAGACACACACACACTGTGGATGGACGGGGTGTGGGAGCCCAGACACACACACACTGTGGATGAACGGGGTGTGGGAGCCCAGACACACATACTGTGGATGGACGGGGTGTGGGAGCTCAGACACACACACTGTGGATGGACGGGGTGTGGGAGCTCAGACACACACACACTGTGGATGGACGGGGTGTGGGAGCCCAGACACACACACACTGTGGATGGACGGGGTGTGGGAGCCCAGACACACACACTGTGGATGGACGGGGTGTGGGAGCCCAGACACACACACTGTGGATGGACGGGGTGTGGGAGCCCAGACACACACACTGTGGATGGACGGGGTGTGGGAGCCCAGACACACACACTGTGGATGGACGGGGTGTGGGAGCCCAGACACACACACTGTGGATGGACGGGGTGTGGGAGCCCAGACACACACACTGTGGATGGACGGGGTGTGGGAGCCCAGACACACACACTGTGGATGGACGGGGTGTGGGAGCCCAGACACACACACTGTGGATGGATGGGGTGTGGGAGCCCAGACACACACACTGTGGATGGACGGGGTGTGGGAGCCCAGACACACACACTGTGGATGGACGGGTGTGGGAGCCCAGAAACACACCAACAAGCACGCACACAAACCAGCTAGCAGACACTATGACTCCCTGAGGAGGAGGACAATGAGAAGGAAGAGGTGCTGGTGGTTGTGGGAGGAATTGAATTAAGACATGTCTGGTAAGGGGTCTATCAGAAGAGTGGAATGAAATGGTCAACTGTATAGAGTATGTGTGTGTGTCTGTGTACAAGTGTGCATAGTTCTAATATAGATGAATAATTATTTCCCCATGACAGGAATCAGGCAGGAGGAAACACACCGTACCGTGCAGCACTCCACACTGCCAGAGCACATAGCTAAATAACAAAAACATCTCATCAGAGCAGCGGGGGAACTCTCCTCTTTCCTCCTCATTACGAGCTGTTCAACACAACAAAAGCATGCCACATTACATACTGTATGCTCTGTGCACCTGCCTGCTGCCTGCCACCTGCCTGCCTGCCTGCTGCCTGCTCGCTGCGTGCCTCTATGTAAACCTCCTGCATATCAGTTTACAGGCAGCACTAAGCCACTGCAGCTTCATCCCCCCACCACAACAACACAGCACAGATTGCAAAACAAATCCAACCTATATATTATGCTACAGAATGAAATTAGTGGGGCATATAGTAAAAGCGGTAGGTACTATCAGAGCAAACATGACGAACACAAAGAAATAAGTAAGTTACTCACTCTGTGTCAGCTGTACGCAGTCTTTCTCCCAGATAAATATATCAGAGACCAGTCAAGAAGCAGATGGCTAAGACTCTCTCTCTCTCTCTCTCTCTCTCTCTCTCTCTCTCTCTCTCTCTCTCTCTCTCTCTCTCTCTCTCTCTCTCTCTCTCTCTCTCTCTCTCTCTCTCTCTCTCTCTCTCTCTCTCTCTCTCTCTCTCTCTCTCTCTCTCTCTCTCTCTCTCTCTCTCTCTCTCTCTCTCTCTCTCTCCTCCCGTCTGATCACTCTCACTCTCCTGCTGGACAAGCGGCGCCTCTCTGGGCTGTCACACCAACTTCCGCGCTGCTAGGCTGGCCCTCTTTTTCCTCCCTTTCTAGCGCTCTCTCTCTAGATCTCTCATCCATTCGTTCTCTCTCAAAACTCTTGTGTTGGCACCCTCCTCTCTCCCTCCCTCCCTTCCTCCCTCCCTCTGTGGCACGGTGCCCCTCCCCCGCCTATGCTTGGACTGGGAGAAAGAAAGCGAGAGAGAGAGCGGGAGAGGGAGAGAGTGAAGCCTGCCGCTCTGAGAGGCAGGGCTGTTTGATGGAGGTTTGTTCTCTTCTCCTCTGCGTTCATTACACCTCACCTTAATTAAACAACATGCCTCTCTAGCTAGGACCGGATGCTCTGGCAACCAAATCAGTTACACACAAGAGATAATAGATCTGCCCTTCCCTCGACACACGGACAGACACGCAAAAAGGCACGCAAGCACACACACACACAGAGTGAATAGTGGACTTCATATATTGAATGTGGGTTTATGATGTTTCTATCATTAGTTTTCCAGTAAGAGCGAATCATTTGGATTGAGAAGATAAAAGCAGAGGAGCATTTCATGACTAATACCAGAGAAACAGTGATTACACTCCTGCAATAAAAAAGGAAAGCTCATATTTCATCCATTACTGGAACGTCTCCTGAGTCCTCCTGCCACATTCAGCTTCTAACAGACGACAATGTCCCTGGCGATGTTCTCTTCATCTAAAGCATATGTTTGTTTGTCCCTTCAGGTACGTAGAAACACTAAGTGGACTTGCCTTTACTAAAACATGTGCTCTGGAGCATAGTCATACAGGAGAAGTACGATGCATCCTACTAGTGGTGTTTGGTATGCCAGGAGAGATTACAAGTGATTTATTGAACAGTCTTTATATTTGCGTATCGTAAAAATCATCTGCCATTCATGTGAGGTGAATTGTTTTAATTCTCTTCCCTTGAAAAGGTGGTGTTAACATGTGAACTAAAAATGTCAAAATATGGTTTCACATTAAATTTACATCTAGTTCACGTTTGAAAATGTGATTTTCACATGTCAAACTGCAAATTTCACATACGTCCTTCTCTCCTCGTCTTTTTCACAAAACCCATTTTATGAGAAAGCCATACCCTCTGGGCACAGACGTCAATTCAACGTCTATCATTAATTTCAACGTCTATATTAATTTCATTGAAATGACGTAGAAACAATGTTGATTCAACCAGTGTGTGCCCAGTGGGTAGGTCCCTCCCTTCTGCCTTCTTCTCCAATGGGTTTTGAGAAGGAGGCGATGAGAGAGGCTCTTACGTCGATGGACTCCTCCCTTTCTCTCCCTCTCTCGCTCCACATCTTTACCTCTGACACCTGCTGTCCTGTCCCACTGTGTTTCCGTTTTCAATCCAGATGGACTGATCTTCGTTTCTCTTTGCTTTTTTGAGCTGTTCTTGCCATAATTTGGACTTGGTCTTTTACCAAATAGGGCCATCTTCTGTATACCAACCCTACCTTGTCATACAACTGATTGGCTCAAATGCATTGAGAAGGAAAGAAATTCCACAAATGAACTTTTAACAAGGCACACCTGTTAATTGAAATGCATTCCAGGTGACTACCTCATGAAGCTGGTTGAGAGAATGCTACTTTGAAAAATTTGTTTAACACTTTTCTGGTTACTATATGATTCCATTTGTTATTTCATAGTTTTGATGTCTTCACTATTATTCTACAATGTAGAAAATATTAAAAATAAAGAAAAACCCTTCAATGAGTAGGTGTGTCCAAACTTTGGACTGGTATTGTGTATATATATATATATACACTGCTCAAAAAAATAAAGGGAACACTTAAACAACACAATGTAACTCCAAGTCAATCACACTTCTGTAAAATCAAACTGTCCACTTAGGAAGCAACACTGATTGACAATACATTTCACATGCTGTTGTGCAAATGGAATAGACAAAAGGTGGAAATTATAGGCAATTAGCAAGACACCCCCAAAAAAGGAGTGATTCTGCAGGTGGTGACCACAGACCACTTCTCAGTTCCTATGCTTCCTGGCTGATGTTTTGGTCACTTTTGAATGCTGGCGGTGCTCTCACTCTAGTGGTAGCATGAGACGGAGTCTACAACCCTCACAAGTGGCTCAGGTAGTGCAGCTCATCCAGGATGGCACATCAATGCGAGCTGTGGCAAGAAGGTTTGCTGTGTCTGTCAGCGTAGTGTCCAGAGCATGGAGGCGCTACCAGGAGACATGCCAGTACATCAGGAGACGTGGAGGAGGCCGTAGGAGGGCAACAACCCAGCAGCAGGACCGCTACCTCCCCCTTTGTGCAAGGAGGAGCACTGCCAGAGCCCTGCAAAATGACCTCCAGCAGGCCACAAATGTGCATGTGCACTTTTTTTACGCACCAAACAATTAAGGCAACAGGGATCTTGATCCAGGAGGGGATTGAATGCCTCTTCTGTAACCAAGAAGCTTGATCTTGAAATCTAGCCACTTAGCTAGCAAGTTAGCAAACCAAATGCATAGCTGGATCCCTGAGCTGGATATAATTTATTTGACACATCTCAGATTTCTTATAGTTGTACTTCACTTAGTTATAAGCAGCGGCGTAATACCGCAGCCCCAGCGAGACAGGGGTGCCCCCAACCCCCAAAATTTTGGGAACAGTATTGAAAATCATACAGTTGATATTTGAAAATACCCCGGTATACGGTATATCACCCAAGCCACCAGTAATATAGTGTAGAGAGGAGCTGCTGGAGCTCTGCTGTGACCACCAGTAATGTAGTGTAGTGAGGAGCTGGTTGGGCTCTGCTGTGACCACCAGTAATATAGTGTAGTGAGGAGCTGGTGGGGCTCTGCTGTGATCACCAGTAATATAGTGTAGAGAGGAGCTGGTGGGGCTCTGCTGTGACCACCAGTAATATAGTGTAGTGAGGAGCTGGTGGGGCTCTGCTGTGACCACCAGTAATATAGTGTAGTGAGGAGCTGGTGGGGCTCTGCTGTGACCACCAGTAATATAGTGCAGTGAGGAGCTGGTGGGGCTCTGCTGTGACCACCAGTAATATAGTGTAGTGAGGAGCTGGTGGGGCTCTGCTGTGACCACCAGTAATATAGTGTAGTGAGGAGCTGGTGGGGCTCTGCTGTGACCACCAGTAATATAGTGTAGTGAGGAGCTGGTGGGGCTCTGCTGTGACCACCAGTAATATAGTGTAGTGAGGAGCTGGTGGGGCTCTTCTGTGACCACCAGTAATATAGTGTAGTGAGGAGCTGCTGGAGCTCTGCTGTGACCACCAGTAATATAGTGTAGAGAGGAGCTGGTGGGGCTCTGCTGTGACCACCAGTAATATAGTGTAGTGAGGAGCTGGTGGGGCTCTGCTGTGACCACCAGTAATATAGTGTAGAGAGGAGCTGGTGGGGCTCTGCTGTGACCACCAGTAATATAGTGTAGTGAGGAGCTGGTGGGGCTCTGCTGTGACCACCAGTAATATAGTGTAGAGAGGAGCTGGTGGGGCTCTGCTGTGACCACCAGTAATATAGTGTAGAGAGGAGCTGGTGGGGCTCTGCTGTGACCACCAGTAATATAGTGTAGAGAAGAGCTGGTGGGGCTCTGCTGTGACCACCAGTAATATAGTGTAGTGAGGAGCTGGTGGGGCTCTGCTGTGACCACCAGTAATATAGTGTAGTGAGGAGCTGGTGGGGCTCTGCTGTGAACACCAGTAATATAGTGTAGTGAGGAGCTGGTGGGGCTCTGCTGTGACCACCAGTAATATAGTGTAGTGAGGAGCTGGTGGGGCTCTGCTGTGACCACCAGTAATATAGTGTAGTGAGGAGCTGGTGGGGCTCTGCTGTGACCACCAGTAATATAGTGTAGTGAGGAGCTGGTGGGGCTCTGCTGTGACCACCAGTAATATAGTGTAGTGAGGAGCTGGTGGGGCTCTGCTGTGACCACCAGTAATATAGTGTAGTGAGGAGCTGGTGAGGCTCTGCTGTGACCACCAGTAATATAGTGTAGTGAGGAGCTGGTGGGGCTCTGCTGTGACCACCAGTAATATAGTGTAGTGAGGAGCTGGTGGGGCTCTGCTGTGACCACCAGTAATATAGTGTAGTGAGGAGCTGGTGGGGCTCTGCTGTGACCACCAGTAATATAGTGTAGTGAGGAGCTGGTGGGGCTCTGCTGTGACCACCAGTAATATAGTGTAGTGAGGAGCTGGTGGGGCTCTGCTGTGACCACCAGTAATATAGTGTAGAGAGGAGCTGGTGGGGCTCTGCTGTGACCACCAGTAATATAGTGTAGAGAGGAGCTGGTGGGGCTCTGCTGTGACCACCAGTAATATAGTGTAGAGAGGAGCTGGTGGGGCTCTGCTGTGACCACCAGTAATATAGTGTAGTGAGGAGCTGGTGGGGCTCTGCTGTGACCACCAGTAATATAGTGTAGTGAGGAGCTGGTGGGGATCTGCTGTGACCACCAGTAATATAGTGTAGAGAGGAGCTGGTGGGGCTCTGCTGTGACCACCAGTAATATAGTGTAGTGAGGAGCTGGTGGGGCTCTGCTGTGACCACCAGTAATATAGTGTAGTGAGGAGCTGGTGGGGATCTGCTGTGACCACCAGTAATATAGTGTAGTGAGGAGCTGGTGGGGCTCTGCTGTGACCACCAGTAATATAGTGTAGTGAGGAGCTGTTGGGGCTCTGCTGTGACCACCAGTAATATAGTGTAGTGAGGAGCTGGTGGGGCTCTGCTGTGACCACCAGTAATATAGTGTAGAGAGGAGCTGGTGGGGCTCTGCTGTGACCACCAGTAATATAGTGTAGTGAGGAGCTGGTGGGGATCTGCTGTGACCACCAGTAATATAGTGTAGAGAGGAGCTGGTGGGGCTCTGCTGTGACCACCAGTAATATAGTGTAGAGAGGAGCTGGTGGGGCTCTGCTGTGACCACCAGTAATATAGTGTAGTGAGGAGCTGGTGGGGCTCTGCTGTGACCACCAGTAATATAGTGTAGTGAGGAGCTGGTGGGGCTCTGCTGTGACCACCAGTAATATAGTGTAGAGAGGAGCTGGTGGGGCTCTGCTGTGACCACCAGTAATATAGTGTAGTGAGGAGCTGGTGGGGATCTGCTGTGACCACCAGTAATATAGTGTAGAGAGGAGCTGGTGGGGCTCTGCTGTGACCACCAGTAATATAGTGTAGTGAGGAGCTGGTGGGGCTCTGCTGTGACCACCAGTAATATAGTGTAGTGAGGAGCTGGTGGGGATCTGCTGTGACCACCAGTAATATAGTGTAGAGAGGAGCTGGTGGGGCTCTGCTCTGACCACCAGTAATATAGTGTAGTGAGGAGCTGGTGGGGCTCTGCTGTGACCACCAGTAATATAGTGTAGTGAGGAGCTGGTGGGGCTCTGCTGTGACCACCAGTAATATAGTGTAGAGAGGAGCTGGTGGGGCTCTGCTGTGACCACCAGTAATATAGTGTAGAGAGGAGCTGGTGGGGCTCTGCTGTGACCACCAGTAATATAGTGTAGTGAGGAGCTGTTGGGGCTCTGCTGTGACCACCAGTAATATAGTGTAGTGAGGAGCTGGTGGGGCTCTGCTGTGACCACCAGTAATATAGTGTAGAGAGGAGCTGGTGGGGCTCTGCTGTGACCACCAGTAATATAGTGTAGTGAGGAGCTGGTGGGGATCTGCTGTGACCACCAGTAATATAGTGTAGAGAGGAGCTGGTGGGGCTCTGCTGTGACCACCAGTAATATAGTGTAGAGAGGAGCTGGTGGGGCTCTGCTGTGACCACCAGTAATATAGTGTAGTGAGGAGCTGGTGGGGCTCTGCTGTGACCACCAGTAATATAGTGTAGTGAGGAGCTGGTGGGGCTCTGCTGTGACCACCAGTAATATAGTGTAGAGAGGAGCTGGTGGGGCTCTGCTGTGACCACCAGTAATATAGTGTAGTGAGGAGCTGGTGGGGATCTGCTGTGACCACCAGTAATATAGTGTAGAGAGGAGCTGGTGGGGCTCTGCTGTGACCACCAGTAATATAGTGTAGTGAGGAGCTGGTGGGGCTCTGCTGTGACCACCAGTAATATAGTGTAGTGAGGAGCTGGTGGGGATCTGCTGTGACCACCAGTAATATAGTGTAGAGAGGAGCTGGTGGGGCTCTGCTCTGACCACCAGTAATATAGTGTAGTGAGGAGCTGGTGGGGCTCTGCTGTGACCACCAGTAATATAGTGTAGTGAGGAGCTGGTGGGGCTCTGCTGTGACCACCAGTAATATAGTGTAGAGAGGAGCTGGTGGGGCTCTGCTGTGACCACCAGTAATATAGTGTAGAGAGGAGCTGGTGGGGCTCTGCTGTGACCACCAGTAATATAGTGTAGTGAGGAGCTGGTGGGGCTCTGCTGTGACCACCAGTAATATAGTGTAGTGAGGAGCTGGTGGGGCTCTGCTGTGACCACCAGTAATATAGTGTAGTGAGGAGCTGGTGGGGCTCTGCTGTGACCACCAGTAATATAGTGTAGTGAGGAGCTGGTGGGGCTCTGCTGTGACCACCAGTAATATAGTGTAGTGAGGAGCTGGTGGGGCTCTGCTGTGACCACCAGTAATATAGTGTAGTGAGGAGCTGGTGGGGCTCTGCTGTGACCACCAGTAATATAGTGTAGTGAGGAGCTGGTGGGGCTCTGCTGTGACCACCAGTAATATAGCGTAGAGAGGAGCTGGTGGGGCTCTGCTGTGACCACCAGTAATATAGTGTAGAGAGGAGTTGGTGGGTCTCTGCTGTGACCACCAGTAATATAGTGTAGTGAGGAGCTGGTGGGGCTCTGCTGTGACCACCAGTAATATAGTGTAGTGAGGAGCTGGTGGGGCTCTGCTGTGACCACCAGTAATATAGTGTAGTGAGGAGCTGGTGGGGCTCTGCTGTGACCACCAGTAATATAGTGTAGAGAGGAGCTGGTGGGGCTCTGCTGTGACCACCAGTAATATAGTGTAGAGAGGAGCTGGTGGGGCTCTGCTGTGACCACCAGTAATATAGTGTAGAGAGGAGCTGGTGGGGCTCTGCTGTGACCACCAGTAATATAGTGTAGTGAGGAGCTGGTGGGGCTCTGCTGTGACCACCAGTAATATAGTGTAGTGAGGAGCTGGTGGGGATCTGCTGTGACCACCAGTAATATAGTGTAGAGAGGAGCTGGTGGGGCTCTGCTGTGACCACCAGTAATATAGTGTAGTGAGGAGCTGGTGGGGCTCTGCTGTGACCACCAGTAATATAGTGTAGTGAGGAGCTGGTGGGGATCTGCTGTGACCACCAGTAATATAGTGTAGAGAGGAGCTGGTGGGGCTCTGCTGTGACCACCAGTAATATAGTGTAGTGAGGAGCTGTTGGGGCTCTGCTGTGACCACCAGTAATATAGTGTAGTGAGGAGCTGGTGGGGCTCTGCTGTGACCACCAGTAATATAGTGTAGAGAGGAGCTGGTGGGGCTCTGCTGTGACCACCAGTAATATAGTGTAGTGAGGAGCTGGTGGGGATCTGCTGTGACCACCAGTAATATAGTGTAGAGAGGAGCTGGTGGGGCTCTGCTGTGACCACCAGTAATATAGTGTAGAGAGGAGCTGGTGGGGCTCTGCTGTGACCACCAGTAATATAGTGTAGTGAGGAGCTGGTGGGGCTCTGCTGTGACCACCAGTAATATAGTGTAGTGAGGAGCTGGTGGGGCTCTGCTGTGACCACCAGTAATATAGTGTAGAGAGGAGCTGGTGGGGCTCTGCTGTGACCACCAGTAATATAGTGTAGTGAGGAGCTGGTGGGGATCTGCTGTGACCACCAGTAATATAGTGTAGAGAGGAGCTGGTGGGGCTCTGCTGTGACCACCAGTAATATAGTGTAGTGAGGAGCTGGTGGGGCTCTGCTGTGACCACCAGTAATATAGTGTAGTGAGGAGCTGGTGGGGATCTACTGTGACCACCAGTAATATAGTGTAGAGAGGAGCTGGTGGGGCTCTGCTCTGACCACCAGTAATATAGTGTAGTGAGGAGCTGGTGGGTCTCTGCTGTGACCACCAGTAATATAGTGTAGTGAGGAGCTGGTGGGGCTCTGCTGTGACCACCAGTAATATAGTGTAGAGAGGAGCTGGTGGGGCTCTGCTGTGACCACCAGTAATATAGTGTAGAGAGGAGCTGGTGGGGCTCTGCTGTGACCACCAGTAATATAGTGTAGTGAGGAGCTGGTGGGGCTCTGCTGTGACCACCAGTAATATAGTGTAGTGAGGAGCTGGTGGGGCTCTGCTGTGACCACCAGTAATATAGTGTAGTGAGGAGCTGGTGGGGCTCTGCTGTGACCACCAGTAATATAGTGTAGTGAGGAGCTGGTGGGGCTCTGCTGTGACCACCAGTAATATAGTGTAGTGAGGAGCTGGTGGGGCTCTGCTGTGACCACCAGTAATATAGTGTAGTGAGGAGCTGGTGGGGCTCTGCTGTGACCACCAGTAATATAGTGTAGTGAGGAGCTGGTGGGGCTCTGCTGTGACCACCAGTAATATAGTGTAGAGAGGAGCTGGTGGGGCTCTGCTGTGACCACCAGTAATATAGTGTAGAGAGGAGTTGGTGGGTCTCTGCTGTGACCACCAGTAATATAGTTTAGAGAGGAGCTGGTGGGGCTCTGCTGTGACCACCAGTAATATAGTGTAGTGAGGAGCTGGTGGGGCTCTGCTGTGACCACCAGTAATATAGTGTAGTGAGGAGCTGGTGGGGCTCTGCTGTGACCACCAGTAATATAGTGCAGTGAGGAGCTGGTGGGGCTCTGCTGTGACCACCAGTAATATAGTGTAGTGAGGAGCTGGTGGGGCTCTGCTGTGACCACCAGTAATATAGTGTAGTGAGGAGCTGGTGGGGCTCTGCTGTGACCACCAGTAATATAGTGTAGAGAGGAGCTGGTGGGGCTCTGCTGTGACCACCAGTAATATAGTGTAGTGAGGAGCTGGTGGGGCTCTGCTGTGACCACCAGTAATATAGTGTAGAGAGGAGCTGGTGGGGCTCTGCTGTGACCACCAGTAATATAGTGTAGTGAGGAGCTGGTGGGGCTCTGCTGTGACCACCAGTAATATAGTGTAGTGAGGAGCTGGTGGGGCTCTGCTGTGACCACCAGTAATATAGTGTAGTGAGGAGCTGGTGGGGCTCTGCTGTGACCACCAGTAATATAGTGTAGTGAGGAGCTGGTGGGGCTCTGCTGTGACCACCAGTAATATAGTGTAGAGAGGAGCTGGTGGGGCTCTGCTGTGACCACCAGTAATATAGTGTAGAGAGGAGCTGGTGGGGCTCTGCTGTGACCACCAGTAATATAGTGTAGAGAGGAGCTGGTGGGGCTCTGCTGTGACCACCAGTAATATAGTGTAGTGAGGAGCTGGTGGGGCTCTGCTGTGACCACCAGTAATATAGTGTAGTGAGGAGCTGGTGGGGATCTGCTGTGACCACCAGTAATATAGTGTAGAGAGGAGCTGGTGGGGCTCTGCTGTGACCACCAGTAATATAGTGTAGTGAGGAGCTGGTGGGGCTCTGCTGTGACCACCAGTAATATAGTGTAGTGAGGAGCTGGTGGGGATCTGCTGTGACCACCAGTAATATAGTGTAGTGAGGAGCTGGTGGGGCTCTGCTGTGACCACCAGTAATATAGTGTAGTGAGGAGCTGGTGGGGCTCTGCTGTGACCACCAGTAATATAGTGTAGTGAGGAGCTGGTGGGGCTCTGCTGTGACCACCAGTAATATAGTGTAGTGAGGAGCTGGTGGGGCTCTGCTGTGACCACCAGTAATATAGTGTAGTGAGGAGCTGGTGGGGATCTGCTGTGACCACCAGTAATATAGTGTAGAGAGGAGCTGGTGGGGCTCTGCTCTGACCACCAGTAATATAGTGTAGTGAGGAGCTGGTGGGGCTCTGCTGTGACCACCAGTAATATAGTGTAGTGAGGAGCTGGTGGGGCTCTGCTGTGACCACCAGTAATATAGTGTAGAGAGGAGCTGGTGGGGCTCTGCTGTGACCACCAGTAATATAGTGTAGAGAGGAGCTGGTGGGGCTCTGCTGTGACCACCAGTAATATAGTGTAGTGAGGAGCTGGTGGGGCTCTGCTGTGACCACCAGTAATATAGTGTAGTGAGGAGCTGGTGGGGCTCTGCTGTGACCACCAGTAATATAGTGTAGTGAGGAGCTGGTGGGGCTCTGCTGTGACCACCAGTAATATAGTGTAGTGAGGAGCTGGTGGGGCTCTGCTGTGACCACCAGTAATATAGTGTAGTGAGGAGCTGGTGGGGCTCTGCTGTGACCACCAGTAATATAGTGTAGTGAGGAGCTGGTGGGGCTCTGCTGTGACCACCAGTAATATAGTGTAGTGAGGAGCTGGTGGGGCTCTGCTGTGACCACCAGTAATATAGTGTAGAGAGGAGCTGGTGGGGCTCTGCTGTGACCACCAGTAATATAGTGTAGAGAGGAGTTGGTGGGTCTCTGCTGTGACCACCAGTAATATAGTTTAGAGAGGAGCTGGTGGGGCTCTGCTGTGACCACCAGTAATATAGTGTAGTGAGGAGCTGGTGGGGCTCTGCTGTGACCACCAGTAATATAGTGTAGTGAGGAGCTGGTGGGGCTCTGCTGTGACCACCAGTAATATAGTGCAGTGAGGAGCTGGTGGGGCTCTGCTGTGACCACCAGTAATATAGTGTAGTGAGGAGCTGGTGGGGCTCTGCTGTGACCACCAGTAATATAGTGTAGTGAGGAGCTGGTGGGGCTCTGCTGTGACCACCAGTAATATAGTGTAGAGAGGAGCTGGTGGGGCTCTGCTGTGACCACCAGTAATATAGTGTAGTGAGGAGCTGGTGGGGCTCTGCTGTGACCACCAGTAATATAGTGTAGAGAGGAGCTGGTGGGGCTCTGCTGTGACCACCAGTAATATAGTGTAGTGAGGAGCTGGTGGGGCTCTGCTGTGACCACCAGTAATATAGTGTAGTGAGGAGCTGGTGGGGCTCTGCTGTGACCACCAGTAATATAGTGTAGTGAGGAGCTGGTGGGGCTCTGCTGTGACCACCAGTAATATAGTGTAGTGAGGAGCTGGTGGGGCTCTGCTGTGACCACCAGTAATATAGTGTAGTGAGGAGCTGGTGGGGCTCTGCTGTGACCACCAGTAATATAGTGTAGTGAGGAGCTGGTGGGGCTCTGCTGTGACCACCAGTAATATAGTGTAGAGAGGAGCTGGTGGGGCTCTGCTGTGACCACCAGTAATATAGTGTAGAGAGGAGCTGGTGGGGCTCTGCTGTGACCACCAGTAATATAGTGTAGAGAGGAGCTGGTGGGTCTCTGCTGTGACAACCAGTAATATAGTGTAGTGAGGAGCTGGTGGGGCTCTGCTGTGACCACCAGTAATATAGTGTAGAGAGGAGCTGGTGGGGCTCTGCTGTGACCACCAGTAATATAGTGTAGTGAGGAGCTGGTGGGGCTCTGCTGTGACCACCAGTAATATAGTGTAGTGAGGAGCTGGTGGGGCTCTGCTGTGACCACCAGTAATATAGTGTAGTGAGGAGCTGGTGGGGCACTGCTGTGACCACCAGTAATATAGTGTAGAGAGGAGCTGGTGGGGCTCTGCTGTGACCACCAGTAATATAGTGTAGTGAGGAGCTGGTGGGGCTCTGCTGTGACCACCAGTAATATAGTGTAGTGAGGAGCTGGTGGGGCTCTGTTGTGACCACCAGTAATATAGTGTAGTGAGGAGCTGGTGGGGCTCTGCTGTGACCACCAGTAATATAGTGTAGTGAGGAGCTGGTGGGGCTCTGCTGTGACCACCAGTAATATAGTGTAGTGAGGAGCTGGTGGGGCTCTCATTTCTCATAGAACGCTGTACCAGCTCCTTCAAACAAACATGCTAATCACCACAAGCTTACCTGTGATGAAAAATATCAGTACAAATAGATATTTCTCACAGGAAAAAACGGGATATATTTGACCACTTCAAGCTTTGATAAAACTGAAGGAATGAAAGGCCAGCTGCTATCTACATCTGATGTGTCAATGTGACAGAGTTGATAGAGGAAACATTACACTGTTGATATGGCTCTGCTTCGGATACCTGGCGGTATATTGACTGTTGATATGGCTCTGCCTCGGATACCTGGCGGTATATTGACTGTTGATATGGCTCTGCCTCGGATACCTGGCGGTATATTGACTGTTGATATGGCTCTGCCTCGGATACCTGGCGGTATATTGACTGTTGATATGGCTCTGCCTCGGATACCTGGCGGTATTATTGACTGTTGATATGGCTCTGCCTCGGATACCTGGCGGTATATTGACTGTTGATATGGCTCTGCCTCGGATACCTGGCGGTATTATTGACTGTTGATATGGCTCTGCTTCGGATACCTGGCGGTATTATTGACTGTTGATATGGCTCTGCCTCGGATACCTGGCGGTATATTGACTGTTGATATGGCTCTGCCTCGGATACCTGGCGGTATTATTGACTGTTGATATGGCTCTGCTTCGGATACCTGGCGGTATTATTGACTGTTGATATGGCTCTGCCTCGGATACCTGGCGGTATTATTGACTGTTGATATGGCTCTGCCTCGGATACCTGGCGGTATTATTGACTGTTGATATGGCTCTGCCTCGGATACCTGCCGGTATTATTGACTGTTGATATGGCTCTGCTTCGGATACCTGCCGGTATTATTGACTGTTGATATGGCTCTGCCTTGGATACCTGGCGGTATTACTGACTGTTGATTAGGGGGTTGAGAGGCCTGTCCTCTCCCCAGCATCCATCCCCTCCTCCTTCCACCCACCCTCCATTGGATAGCCCAGCCTACAAGGCAACGCGCTCCAGCATAACTGTAGGAGGGATAGCCCAGCCTACAGTACGCAAGGCAACACGTTCCAGCATCACTGTAGGAGGGATAGCCCAGCCTACGCAAGGCAACACGTTCCAGCATCACTGTAGGAGGGATAGCCCAGCCTACGCAAGGCAACACGCTCCAGCATCACTGTTGGAGGAATTGGACCAACCATTGGCCGGCCCACCCAATGCAATCTAGCATCACTAACTCTAATTCCTTCCACTCGCTCTGGGTCATCAAGCATTTCAATCAAACACCAACAACTTGAAAAAAACTAATTGATATTTAACATGAGGAGGAAATAAACCTGTTGCTTTGAAATATAGCAAGCATATGTTGCGTGTGTCCTCCTTCGTGTCTTTCTTTATAAATCTAGCCTCTTGCTTAAAAAATGAACATTGGCTGGCTTACATGTCATATTTGCGCCTACAGTACATGCTAATTTCATTTCCAAACAACATTCATACAGTAGCATTGTGATAGATGTAAAATGTAAAGGAAGTATTCTACTTTTGCCTACATGTTCAGTAAACATGTGCTTTCTGCAACACTCCCAGTGTCTCTGTCAGTCCCCATGCCCCCCCCCCCCCCCCCCATTCCCTCAGACACATTAACATCATGGCAGATGTTTGCAGTCGGCCTCTGGCTTAATAAGGCGTATGTGGCAGGGGGTTTTAACGATCACGGATTACAAACAGAAAGTCAGTCACGTCGCGGACACCAATGCCACCCTACCAGACGAGCTAAACACTTTTTTATCACACTTATCACACGAGCAAAACGACTCTGAGCTGCCGAGGAGAGCCCCGGAGGACAACGAGGGCTGCGTGTTTACAGTCTCCAAGGATGATGTAAGTAAGTCATTCAAAAGTATTAACCCTCGCAAGGCTTCCGGCCCAGACGACATCCCTAGCCGCGCTTTCTGAGCATGAGCAGACCAGCAAGCTGTGTTTTCTAACATTTTCAATCTCTCTCTAGCTCAGGCCATCTGCTTCAAGATGTCCACTATCAACCCCGTGCTTAAGAAAAGGAAAGGAACTGAACAACTACTGACCCGTAGCACTCACTTTGGTCATCATGAATTGCTTCGAGATGCTAGTCAAAGACCACATCACCTCCTCCCACGGACAATGCACTGCACACTGCACTCACACACCTGGACAAGAGGAGGCTGTTCATCAACTACAGCTCGACCTTCAATACCATAGTGCCCTCTAAGCTCACCACAAAGCTCACAGCCCTGGGTCTGAACTCCTCCCTATGCAACTGGGTCATGGACTTCCTGACGGGCCGCCCCCAGGTGAATGTAGGTAACATTACCTCCTCCACACAGATCCTCAACACAGAGCCCCCCCCCTCAACAGACATATAGCCTGTCCCCACCCCAATTAACATGTATCATGCTGAATAGCCACCACTACTCCTAACCCTCTAACCTCATCTATGTTCCAAACAGGTCACATCCCATCATGCTGTCCAGCTCTTACTCTTAGATTATATTATTTCTCATTGTTGTTGCATTGTCCAGAAGGAACATGTAAGTATGTGTTTAGTTGGACGGTGTATACCATGTGTATCCTGCACATACCATCTAATAAAACTAGAAACTTTCTCTGTCCTGCGCTGGACTGACCTGGCTGCCACCAGTCACTCTTGGCCTGTCCTGGTCTGTCCTGGTCTGTCCTTTAACAGCCACAGACAGGAGCAGAGCATGTGTTGTGAATGAACACATAAATAAAGCCTGCTGGACTAAGATCCACCTGCTCCCCTCAGGGGCCCTTGAAATATCGATCTCAGCCCTCAGGCCTTATGATGGAGCTGGCCCAAATGGGCACAATTTCAGATGGATGGGAGAGCGATTGTCCCCGAGGAAAAAAGCTATTCCTTTTAAGCAGTGCTTTAGACAGGCTAATGTGATGCATCACTGTCTCCTCTCTCTGTGTGTGTGTGTGTGTGCATCCGTGCGCGCATGTGTGCATGTGGCGTGGGTGACAGTGTTCATTTTGGCCCTCATTTAGATTTAGTCTAGTCGTAGTCATTTTGACTAAATAAGTCAGTCAGTTGAATACTGATTTAGTCTATTGTCAAAATTACAAAAACAGTGGGCCATTTTAGTCAACTATATTCCCTTTTTAGTCACATCACATTTGCATTGCCTCATTAACCTCTAGTAAACAGAAATCACTGACTGCCATGTGCACAAACGTACATAACCTTGTCCTACCAACATATTGTTCTGCATACCACCCTATTCTCTTCCCAACAGCAGAAATATGACAAACATGTATAAGAGTAGTAGGAGTTTCACAGCATCGTCGCCATCGTTATCCACGTTGTCATCAACGTTCCACGGATGCCGCAGCCACATTGGTGTTCAAAGTAGAATGGGCTAATGACTTTGAACGAGAGCGAATGACTGTTTCGAGACACTAAACCTCGAGTCCGAATCGAGTGCCAAATCCCCTGTGCTCGAGTCCGAGTGCCTCAGCATACGGCACTTTCTGCACTACTTTGACTCTGGCCACTCAATCGGTCTCTCTAGCACCTGACACTTCCGATCCCCAGCAACATGGACACCCCTACAGTTAACAAACACAACTTTATCCACCAACACTTGACCATCCTTCCATGCCCTCCTGCACACTTACCACATCTCCTTCCTACACACTGCTGCCACATGACCATAAACGTTGCACCTGTTTTTTCTGGGTCTATTTTGTCAGTTATAGTCTTGTCAATTGCCTCTGAGAAATAGGTGTTTGACAAATATTTTTGTCACTTTTTTGTTGAGGAAATGAACACAAGCATCACATCCCAAGAGTAGTCTTTGGAAAATCCTTTTTCCTCCAAACATTCCTCCAAGTACTTCTCGGCATGGGCGTAATGGTATTCCTCTCTGTGTGTGTTTTTCCTGCACGGAGCCATGCATCATGTGTCACATGCATCACACACGTCCTATCCCATCCACTCAGAGCAATGTGACACACAGGTCACCTCTGGGCAAATATGATGAATTGCATATCCTACTAAAAGTGCACAATTCTCAACATTCTCCTCTGGCATCACAGTGTGTTTTAAGACCATATCTCTCCTTCAAAATGAAATCTACCTGCAGCCTTAAGAGGCACCAAATAATGGAAATATTGGACAGCAGTCAAAAAGGCAGATTAGTCTGACTCAGAGACATTCTTAATGGGTTCCTCAACAAAAGCCATTTGGTAAAGGACCATTTGGCACAACATTAAAAGATAAGAAAACAGTTCTCTTAGTTGTTTCTTAACCCTTATCGAGAATTGAAGTGTTTGGCTGCCATGGCAAACAAACCACAGTCTGGAAAGCTTGAAGCATGACTTTTCAAATGGGGACATTTGTAACGCATGACACAATGACAGAACGGCAGAATCTATTTGAAGTAATACACTACATGATCAAAAGTATGTGGACATCTGGGCGATTAGGCCTGGCGATTAAGCCTTGCCTGATTCGCAGTCGGCGTTCCAATTCATCCCAAGGGTGTTCGATAGGGTTGAGGTCACGGCTCTCTACAGGCCAGTTCTTCCACACCGATCTTGACATAGACCTCTCTTTGTGCACAGGGGCATTGTCATGCTGAAACAGGAAAGGGCCTTCCCCAAACTGTTGCCACACAGTTGGAAGCACAGAATTGTCTAGATTGTCATTGTATGTTGTAGCGTTAAGATTTCCCTTCTCTGCAACTAAGGGGCCTAGCCCGAACCCTATAAAACACCCCCAGACCATTATTCCTCCTCCACCAAACTTTACAGTTGGCATTATGCATTCAAGTAGGTAGCATTCTCCAGGCATCCTCCAAACCCAGATTCGTCCGTCAAACTGCCGGATGGTGAAGCGTGATTCATCACTCCAGAAAACGTGTTTCTACTGCTCCAGAGTCCAATGGCCGCGAGCTTAACACCACTCCAGCAGACGTTTGGCAATGCGCATGGTGATCTTAGACTTGTGTGCGGCTGCTCGGCCATGGAAACCCATTTCATGAAGCTCTCGATGAGCTTCATGCTGACATTGCTTCCAAAAGCAGTTTGGAACTTGGTAGTGAGTGTTGCAACCGAGGACAGATGTTTTGTATGCACTACGCACTTCCGCACTCTGCGCTCCTGTTCTGTGAGCTTGTGTGGCCTACCAACTTGCGGCTGAGCCATTGTTGCTCCTAGACGTTTCCACATCACAATAACAGCACTTACAGTTGACTGGGGCAGCTCTAGCAGGGCAAACATTTGACTAACTGACCTGTTGGAAAGGTGACATTCTCACTCTAAAAATGAGGGGTTCAACAAGGGTTCTTCTAAGATCCTCAAAGTTCTTGGCACTGAAAATGGCCCCCAAAAGATTCTTCCAAGAACCTCATAGGTGGTGGGGTTCAACGAGGAACCTCCTTAGTTGGTGGGGGTTCTTGTAGGAACCTAACTGCCCAACTGAAACATTTGGATTTGAATGGACAGCAGGTGCAGGCACTTAACTGTAAAAATGTAAAGATCTCCTCAATTTAAGGTAAGGTTTGTCCCTTGTATGATCTAAATTCATATTGTTTTACGATGATACCCTCTTTCTTTTCATGTTTGTGCAAATCTTTCTATTACAGAAAATGGACACAATTCAATGGATATCAATCAAAGAGGTAAGAATATGTAGGCTATAAGAATATGTTGAAGGCTAGCTGTAGCTGTATTGGGTGCAGATGACTGAACTGACAAGGAGGCATACATATGTAAATTGGTATTGGTATGTTATGCAGATCACATTTACCATCCTCCTTCCTTACCTCATCAATGAATATCCCATAGGCCTCTACATTATGGACAAGGTATGTGTATGAAAACCATTATCAAAACTGTTTCTTTCATTCACATTCACAACAAAAACCAAGGTATGAATACTGTTGTGTGCATGTTTTGTTAATAATCTGTCTAATTACTATTTTTGGGATTCACAGACTTCACCCTCCCTACACCTCTGATGAATATAACAGGAAATCTGTTCGATCACCATGCACTGCAAAATCATTCTGGCTGTGGATACGGAGAACATCAACACATTAACATTAACATGGCAGGGGATAAACCCACTGGACTTGGGGCTCTGCTGCGAGTTTACCTCATATTTGTATTTTTCTTTGCCAAAAATCATAATAAACACTGACAACTAAAATATTGTGTTATTGTTATGCATATTAATAATAATAGGTGATGGGATAGTTCAAAAATTAAACCCAAAAGGTTCTTCAAAAGGTTCTTTGAGGATCCATTAAAAGGGGTTATTTGAATAACTTATAGGGGTTCCCCCACAGTTTCAATTTGAAGAACCCCTAAAGGATACTCCAGGAACCTTTTCTTTTTAGAGTGTATGACGGTGGCATGTTGAAAGTCACTGAGCTCCTCAGTAAAGGCATTATACTGCCAATGTTTGTCTATGGAGATTACATGACTGTGTGCTCAATTTTATACACCTGTCAGCAACGGGTTGGGGTGCTGCATCAGATGACATGGCCTCCACAATCACCTGACCTCAACCCAATAGAGATAGTTTGGGATGAGTTGGACCGTACAGTGAAGGAAAAGCAGCCAATAAGTGCTCAGCATATGTGGGAACTCCTTCAAGGACTGTTGGAAAAACATTCCTCAAGAAGCTGGTTGAGCGAATGCCAAGAGTGTGCAAAGCTGTCATCAAGGCAAAGGGTGGCTACTTTGAAGAATCTCAAATACTTAAAACTTTCCACCTTCTCCTCTACTGTGCTGTCGATGTGGATGGGGGGTGCTCCCTCTGCTGTTTCCTGAAGTCCACGATCATCTCCTTTGTTTTGTTGACGTTGGGTGAGGTTGTTTTCCTGACACAACACTCCGAGTGCTCTCACCTCCTCCCTGTAGGCCGTCTCGTCATTGTTGGTAATCAAGCCTACCACTGTAGTGTCGTCTTCAAACTTGATGATTGAGTTGGAGGCGTGCATGGCCACGCAGTCATGGGTGAACAGGGAGTACAGGAGAGGGCTGAGAACGCACCCTTATGGGGCCCCAGTGTTGAGATTCAGCGGGGTGGAGATGTTGTTTCCTACCTTCACCACCTGGGGGCGGCCTGTCAGAAAGTCCAGGACCCAGTTGCACAGGGCGAAGTCGAGACCCAGGGTCTGGAACTTAATGATGAGTTTGGGGGGTACTATTGTGTTAAATGCTGAACTGTAGCCAACGAACAGCATTCTGCCCTATCCCAGATGGGATAGGGCAGTGTGCAGTGTGTTGGCGATTGCATCGTCATTGGACCTTTTGGGGTGGTAAGCAAATTGGAGAGGGTCTAGGGTGTCAGGTAGGGTGGAGGCGATATGATCCTTGACTAGTCTCTCAAAGCACTTCATGATGACAGAAGTGAGTGCAACGGGACGATAGTCATTTAGTTCAGTTACCTTTGCTTTCTTGGGAACAGGAACAATGGTGGCCCTCTTGAAGCATGTGGGCACAGCAGACTGAGATAGGGAGAGATTTAATATGTCCATAAACACTCCAGCCAGCTGGTCTGCACATGCTCTGAGGACACGGCTTTGGAAGCCGTCTGGGCCGGCAGCCTTGCGAGGGTTAACACGTTTGAATGTTTTACTCACGTTGGCCACGGAGAAGGAGAGCCCACAGGCTTTGTTACGCAGCCGTGTCAGTGTCACTGTATTGTCCTCAAAGCGAGCAAAGAAGTTGTTTAATTTGTCTGGGAGCAAGACGTCGATGTCCGCGACGGGGCTAGTTTTCTTTTTGTAACCCGTGATTGACTGTAGCCCCTGCCACATGCGTCTCGTGTTTGAGCCGTTGATTTGCGACTCTACTTTGTCTCTATACTGACACTTTGCTTGTTTGATTACTTTGCAGAGGGAATAGCTACACTGTTTGTATTTGGTCATGTTTCCAGTCGCCTTACCATGATTGAAAGCGGTGGTTTGCGCTTTCAGGTTTGCGCGAATGCTGCCATCAATCCACGGTTTCTGGTTAGGAAAGGTTTTAATAGTCACACTGGGTACGACATCTCCGATGCACTTGCTAATAAACTCGCTCATGACTCTGGATGTAATCCCATGACTCTGGATGTAATCCCATGACTCTGGATGTGAAGGTTGCATGTTCAGTGGTAGAGACTTTTTTGTTTTGAAATGTTTTGTTTTAATTGTTGGTTTTAAGCCTATCTGAAACCTAAACCATTCTGAATGAATGCCTAAACGTAATGTTTTAAGCCTATCTGAAACCTTAACCATTCTGAATGAATGCCTAAACGTAATGTTTTAAGCCTATCTGAAACCTTAACCATTCTGAATGAATGCCTAAACGTAATGTTTTAAGCCTATCTGAAACCTTAACCATTCTGAATGAATGCCTAAACGTAATGTTTTAAGCCTATCTGAAACCTAAACCATTCTGAATGAATGCCTAAACGTAATGTTTTAAGCATATCCCAAACCTAAACCATTAACTTAAAAACACTTCAACATTTTCAGTTTGGAGAACTAGAAGGATGCTGAGGCAGGTTAAGCAACCCAGGATGTCAAAAACCCTTTGAAATGTGATGTTTGGATAAACGTGGATGAACGTCAGAATCTGAAGTCAAATCGGTAAAACCGTGAGATCCTGTGGGGAAACAACAACCAAGGGAAATCACCATGATGCGGAAGTGCCTTTTATACAATAGTGGGAAACAAAAGCAGTCGCTAGCATCTCTCCGTGTTGTTGTATTATTCTGCTAGGAAACGTCATTCCTCCTATCACTGAGTGCTGTCTGTCAGTCTGTCAATCAGATAACAATAACAACATGGGAGGATAAACCCCTGCAGCATAGTGCTGGAAAATGGATTACATCCCAAATCCCCAGGGAGAGGCTTAAAGCTCCTCTAAACAGGAAGAGTGTTAAAAGTACTGTACACGACTGATCTGACCTCAGCTCAGTGTCTGGCCTCTGTTGGCTTAAAACACCAGTTTTCCTGTATCTATCAATAGACTTTTCACATAGAACATCCCTATGTATGTTGTTTAACCATCCAAACACGTCACCAATGCTTTATCCTTAAAGTACCTTAATGTATACTGCATACCCTAAAGAAAGTGTGTACCTTCTCAAAGATGTCAGCACACAAGAAAATAATATTATGGGGAAAATAGGACTGAACTGCTCGAAAGGTTACCAAATGACTTCTTCTAACATGACAAATTCAAGCCCGATATCAAATGAGAAAAGGACAATATTTTCTGTGAAGAATTACTGGTGCAGTCAAACAGTCTCATCCTCCAGTCCACTGCTTTCCTCAGTACGTTTGGTGGTGATGATGACACTTGTTCTGGTGCTGTGTGTGACTTTGAAAAATATATAATAATGAAACCTGTCTTTGGACTGGTGTGTCTGTGAGAACCAGGGGGCTAGGTTGTCTCTCTCTTGCTATATTTAGTCAGACAGGACAGACAGCGGGCTGAAGGAGATGAGAGGAGACAGTCTTGGCTGATTGGGTATGACAGTGTTCTCCCCGCTCTTGTCCCCCTCTATGCCAGCCAGACAACTCAGCTCTACGTGCACAGAGAAGCGTACACATGCATGGTGACATAAGCCCGGGTTAGTCACACAAACCGAGGAGCGTGCACAGAGAAAATAGTAATGTACACGGCATGGTGTCAGAAACAGAGGGAGATGTGAAATGACACCTCTGGCTCTTAGTATACAGTATACTGTACACAAATAGAGGAATGTGCACAATGACATCTCTAACCTCAGTTTACCCAACACAGAGGGAGGGCTCACACAGCAGTGGGTTTTCACAGAACATAATTACAAAATCAAATGCAAATCTTTTAGACTTTCATCTGCTGAATTTATGCTAGAGGCTGAATCCATTGGGTTGGGTACACTGGGCCACTAGAGGGCATACAACCACAGGCAAAGTCACAGCATACACCACCATACAACACCCTTATATAAACCACTTTGCCTGAAGTGTAATATTGTGACATATGTCTCAACAAATTAACAGTTTCTGCTCATTTAGACATGCATTGAAACAGATAATTTGGCAACAAGCATGATACATTTTTTCCCCGTGAAACCAATTCCAAGAATCTGTATCCTTCCTTGAGATAGAGGTTGTGGTTATCTAAACCTTGGGCCCTGTGGCCTGTATTTATAGTGAGTGTATCTGCAGAAGTAGCCTGCCTGTGTGAAGGCTGTCTCTCCAGGCTAAGCTGAGGCATGGATGGCCCTGGCTGAAGCTCAGAGTCCAGAGATGAGGAGTTAGTCTAATGAACAGAGTCACAGTGGAGCAAAGTTATATTTCTAAGATAGCTGTTGGGATGGTGTAAATAAAACTAGGCTGCATTACACACTGCAATGGATATTCCAACCCTGAGACCTGCTTTGCTCTTGCTGTGTGCTGTCTAACCAATGGCTGTGCTATGTAGGCCTAAGGTGGCAGTTCAGGAGGAGAGTCAAAGGCTTCTTCTGAAAATATTTTTTGATTAGGCCTAGTCCAAAAAATGTCCTATCTTGCATGAGAACTAGCTGCCTTGTGTTCTGTTCAGTTTGAGAAGTAGAGCACAAAGATGAGAGGGGAACTGGAGGTCAAATTTGATAGCTTGCTACTAGTACAAATTATTTTATTAAAAACAATATTTTTCTTGCCCCTGATGTATTTATCAGAGGTATTGACCTCACAATAAGCCAGATTCAAGGAATTTACATTGTGGTGGTATAACTTGAAGCAGCAGTAGCGGCAAAATCAATCGGAAAAGGACAGCTCATGGTGCTGAAAGTGGGCAAATTCGAGTAAGCATAATTAATTTCAACTGTCTAAATTTTAATTAGACTTTACTAACCACAAGAGGGCTTTGTGCTGGAGCCTATTTCTTCCTATTTAAGAAATAAGAGTTAGGCATATCTGTTTGATAGACGAAATTAGGCTATAGGCTGCTTTATCCATAGATTTTGTCGGTAAATTCCTCCACCCACCATGCACTCTTTAAATAGCCTACCTCCATGTCAATAAAGGGCTGTTAAGTTAAAACCAAGACTCGAAATTGAGGGGGTATGAGAGGGTATGACATAGGCCAATCTTTTATTAGAGAAAATGGCAAAAAAGACAGGCACCCTTGTTAGCTTAAGATTTTAAAGTAAATAAAAAGTATCCGGTTATATAAAGTGATCTAAAACAGCGCGTTGGTCCGCGATGCATTATGCTAGAAACAAGCTGTAAAATACCCGGGAAAGACTAGACTCCGATGCATATGAGGATATCATTGTTTCGTTTCTTTGACATTGAGGCTTCTATAGCCGGAGAAGAAAAAAAGTGATTTGCTTGGGAAGTAATCTAATTCTGTCACTATCAACTTATTAAGCAATTCACTTGCTGTACAGTAGAAGATGTTTAAACCCAGACAGCTTTTGGGGAAACACTTTGTCGTTGGGTTAAGCCCCGGAATAAGAGTAGTCAGCCGTTAAAACTTCTCTGATCCGGATGCGGGTTTAAATTCGACAACATACGGTGATCGCCACAAATAGTCATATTAAACATTCCTGAAAATACAAGTGTCTCACATGCTTCAAAAGCCTAGAATCTTGCTAATCCAACTGCGTTGTCAGATTTAAAAAAGGATTTACTGCGAAAGAATACGATGTGATTATCTGAGCACAGAGCCCCATACCAATATACTTTTTCAACCAGCACAGGCGTAACAAAATCACAGATTGCAATGAAATAAATTGTTTACCTTTGAAGATCTTGCTCTGTTTGCAATCCCAAGGCTCATTGTTACACAATGAATGGTCTTTTGTTCGGTTACATCCATTTTTATAGCCTAACACAAAACATTTTGTGAACGCTTATCTCGTTGAATTTCATGTCATTCAATTTTCAACGAAACATTCGACGTAAATACACAGACTAAACCTGTTGGTTTCCTTGCAATGTTTGGTTTCCTTGCAATCAACTGTTTGTTTGTAACACAACCAAACTTGATGGGTCATTTCGCGGGACGTATTGACCCAAAGAAACCGATTGGAAGACAACAAGTAACGACCTCATTGTGCACCAATTATATGACCGCTGTTTCGTTGATTGACTGTATTTTAATTCAATGACCACTGAACGTCCTGAAATCTAGATGGGTAGATTGCCAATGAGCAGAGGTAAACGGCAATATGTAATGTTTGTGTTTTGGAAGACCAACCCATGTAGTAAACTCCGGCGTAAAGACCGTCATTCGCCATTGAAGATTCATACTGGAAGGAGCCATACTCATTACGCACAGCACTGTTTCGGTAACAAGCATCTTCAGATGTTTATATATCGAACATCATGGCGAATAAGTCAGGGAAAGCTAAATCTAAGACTAGATATACGAATGTAGACAAAATTATAGAGGAAATTGATCGTGAAAGTGAAACATATGCTTTTGGAAGACGACTCAGTTAGCGACCATGACTCAAATGGAAGCATATTTTTTTGAACGGAGAGGACATTGTTTTGGACTGGTAAGTTCTTCTCATGCTAATGCCGTTGTTTGAAATTAATAATATAAAATATTATTTGTGATTGTTTTTACATTTTATTTGCAATATATAAAAATGTAATGAAATGTGTAAAGTACACATTGGCTATACTTCCTCCAGTGGCATGCTCCCTCAACTCAGTCTACATATTATGGATTAGAGGGAGCATGGTCGAGATGCGTGTGTCTGCCGCCAACGTGTCCATCCCCAACGTGTCCATCCCCCTCTGAAGCTGGTTCATCCAGCTGGACCCCTGCTGTCTCCGGCTCCACACCTCCCGGGCCATCTAGAGGTAAACTGTTCATATTTACTCTTGAGGGCTATATAAATTGATTTGATTTGATAGAGGACTGAGGGTCTTCCAAATATTGAAAGTGTGTAAATAGTTACCCATGTTATTTTGTAAATGTACAGTGGGGAGAACAAGTATTTGATACACTGCCGATTTTGCAGGTTTTCCTACTTACAAAGCATGTAGAGGTCTGTAATTTTTATCATAGGTACACTTCAACTGTGAGAGACGGAATCTAAAACAAAAATCCAGAAAATCACATTGTATGATTTTTAAGTAATTAATTTGCATTTTATTGCATGACATAAGTATTTGATACATCAGAAAAGCAGAACTTAATATTTGGTACAGAAACCTTTGTTTGCAATTACAGAGATCATACGTTTCCTGTAGTTCTTGACTAGGTTTGCACACACTGCAGCAGGGATTTTGGCCCACTCCTCCCTACAGATCTTCTCCAGATCCTTCAGGTTTCGGGGCTGTCGCTGGGCAATACGGACGTTCAGCTCCCTCCAAAGATGTTCTATTGGGTTCAGGTCTGGAGACTGGCTAGGCCACTCCAGGACCTTGAGATGCTTCTTACGGAGCCACTCCTTAGTTGCCATGGCTTTGTGCTTCGTGTCGTTGTCATGCTGGAAGACCCAGCCACGACCCATCTTCAATGCTCTTACTGAGGGAAGGAGGTTGTTGGCCAAGATCTCGCGATACATGGCCCCATCCATCCTCCCCTCAATACGGTGCAGTCGTCCTGTCCCCTTTGCAGAAAAGCATCCCCAAAGAATGATGTTTCCACCTCCATGCTTCACGGTTGGGATGGTGTTCTTGGGGTTGTACTCATACTTCTTCTTCCTCCAAACACGGCGAGTGGAGTTAGACCAAAAAGCTCTATTTTTGTCTCATCAGACCACATGACCTTCTCCCATTCCTCCTCTGGATCATCCAGATGGTCATTGGCAAACTTCAGACAGGCCTGGACATGCGCTGGCTTGAGCAGGGGGACCTTGCGTGCGCTGCAGGATTTTAATCCATGACGGCGTAGTGTGTTACTAATGGTTTTCTTTGAGACTGTGGTCCCAGCTCTCTTCAGGTCATTGACCAGGTCCTGCCGTGTAGTTCTGGGCTGATCCCTCACCTTCCTCATGATCATTGATGCCCCAAGAGGTGAAATCTTGCATGGAGCCCCAGACCGAGGGTGATTGACCGTCATCTTGAACTTCTTCCATTTTCTAATAATTGCGCCAACAGTTGTTTCCTTCTCACCAAGCTGCTTGCCTATTGTCCTGTAGCCCATCCCAGCCTTGTGCAGGTCTACAATTTTATCCCTGATGTCCTTACACAGCTCTCTGGTCTTGGCCATTGTGGAGAGGTTGGAATCTGTTTGATTGAGTGTGTGGACAGGTGTCTTTTATACAGGTAACGAGTTCAAACAGGTGCAGTTAATACAGGTAATGAGTGGAGAACAGGAGGGCTTCTTAAAGAAAAACTAACAGGTCTGTGAGAGCCGGAATTCTTACTGGTTGGTAGGTGATCAAATACTTATGTCATGCAATAAAATGCAAATTAATTATTTAAAAATCATACAATGTGATTTTC
Source organism: Salvelinus alpinus (assembly GCF_045679555.1). Taxonomy (NCBI): domain Eukaryota; kingdom Metazoa; phylum Chordata; class Actinopteri; order Salmoniformes; family Salmonidae; genus Salvelinus; species Salvelinus alpinus. The sequence continues at coordinate 21,361,740 of NC_092102.1, read as the reverse complement.
TGGATTTTTGTTTTAGATTCCGTCTCTCACAGTTGAAGTGTACCTATGATAAAAATTACAGACCTCTACATGCTTTGTAAGTAGGAAAACCTGCAAAATCGGCAGTGTATCAAATACTTGTTCTCCCCACTGTATATATTTTTTCCCCCCAATATTTCCCCCCCCCCATTTTGTTTCTCAATTTTTTGGGGGGGTGTGTTAGAATACCATTTTGGTATTTTGTATATAGTTATTTGTTTCAAAATGTATACCTTCACCAATTTGGCCACTTGGGTACATTTGGGCTACTTGTGTGGGACACCTGGGTGACTTCATGATAAATGTCATGTAGCACACTCATTTTGGAAGTTATCATTCTGAAACTTTGCACAAGTAGTGTTGCCCTCTTATGTCTTTCACTGAAATTGTCCCCATATTCATATCTGAATGTTTGTTTTATCTTGTTCATTTTAAAGATGATGATACAACAATAAAAAATTAAAAACGTTTGTATTATCTAAACCAGATCTATTATGTTATATTCTCCTACATTCAATTCACATTTACACAAACTTCAGAGTGTTTTCTTTCAAATGGTACCAAGAATATGCATATCCTTGCTCCTGGGCCTGAGCTAGAGGCAGTTAGATTTGGGTATGTCTTCAGGCGGAAATTGAAAGAAGGGGGGGGGGGGGGGGGGGGTAGCTGTAAGAGGTTTTAAAATTAAAGCGGCATCGGTAGGCCTACTCTGTCTGGGGTGGAAAGCTAGGCCTAACTTTTAACTTTTCATATTTAACTACTTGCAAACAGGTACAGTTTCGTTGCAAACAAGACACACTGTGCGCTATCAAAATTCATGCGTTGCCATGTAACGCTTACAGGACGAAGAACAGTTTCTAAAACTGCATAAGACTCTGATCTGTCCAAGTGAGGGTAAACATGTTTTCTGCTATCCACTTTGTTCTAATTAATATTTTGGTATAGGGGAGGGTAACTTTTTTTTTTCTTCAAGTGTTCAGGGAGGGTTTAGGAAAAATATATTTTGCTGAAGGGAGGGTCATCCATTTTTATTTCAGAGAGGTCCAATTTTCTCAATATAACCCTTATTATAAATAACATTCACTCACTTAGTTATAGTTGTTTAAAAATATGTAGATTTGGTTTTTATATGATTTAGTTTCAGAAAGCATGCGTGGGAGACTAGGAACCTCTCCTGCCAGTTTACCAACCAACACAGGATTCCAACTAATTATTGCTATTCCTTTAAAAGGATTTTAGAGAGACACAGATTGAGGGGGTCCAGCTGTCTCTGTGACAAGTGCTCCCTCTAAGACCTAGTAAGTAACGTCAAAATGTGGATGACCATGACAATATGTTGTGAGTTATTCACAGGAGTATTCAGAGTACTATTCAAATCTGGCAGAAGCAGCAGGAATGATAAAAGCAGAGTTGCTAACTATTTTCAAGGAAAGTAGCTGTTGGTTGCTCCGTTAGTCGCTAGATGACGTCATTATGTAATAGTGACGTCACTTTTACACTTACGCTGTCCCTCAGTCTCTCATGCAATGACAAATTCTCCAAAGCAAAACTAAATATAATGTTTGAAGGAGAACAAAAAGGAACCGATTAAATAATTAAACAGCACAGAAAAAAATGTGTAACCTTTTTCGAAAACGTTTTTTTTTTTTACATAAAAAAATATTCTTATTTATGCCTTGGAGAGCTGTGGTGTCATTTAATAACAAGTACCGGATTTAATACATTCACTTCACTCGCTGCAGCAACGTGGAGAGGACAAGAGGCTAGAGCAGAGAGAGGCTAGGGAGGGAGGGAGCGGAGAGTGGCGGGGGAAAGGGCGCAAGTGACCGCTGCACACACACACTGAGCCTCAGAGAGGGAGCAGACTGCAGAGCAGTAAGTAGATCGTTCACAGACTGGCCCTCTCTTTTATCTAAATTCTCATTCCCTTCAGGGTGTTTGCAATCACTCTACTCTACATAACTTCATATTTGCCATTGCTGCGGGATATAGGATGGAAATAGACACAGCTAAATGTGACAAACTCTACTTTGTCCTTAACAGATCTAAACTTGTTGGTATTGTGATATGAATTGACATGAGCCTTCATAAGCATGACATAACATTGAGCAATGAGCAAACACAGAGGGATGAATCATGGTTCCACAGTAAATGCTAATGAGCCCAAACAGCATGAGGAGAGCTAATCACTCTGACTGTCTTTATTGTACGACTCAGTATTAATGCTAATGTCTTCAGGTAGGGACAGTCACTGACCTACATAACTCACAGGGAAGACAGACAGATAGAGAGAACTAGACTGGTCACAGAGCAGATGGAGGTGGCAAAACAACAAAATATACATTTATCCCAATTATCTGCTGTTGGAAGTAAACTGTCTATCTGAGAAATAAAAACTGGCAGCATGGCACCATTATGGAAAAGTAGAGAAAACCACGCTAGCATTTTAGCAGCATCTATTGCTAATCAAATTCCACGTTTATGATATAGTTGTCTACTGTGTACCAATGGGCCAGTCAAAGGTGTTAACACAATGTTCAAACATCGGCACTTGGTGAATTTTAAACTGAGGTCTTCAGGTCTGTCCCAAGTAAAGTGGTTCAACAAATACCCTTATCAATATGCGATTATGCAAAGGAAATGCATTGCTATTTCTACACGCCAAAACAATAGGGAATAACTTTCTATAGCACAGACAAAGGGAAACTCACCAGATTTTCTTTGGTCTTCCGATTCGGAAAGGTGAGCAAGGCATGTTGGTATCTTGTGTTTTTATTGTTCTTGTCTAGAGGTTAACTGATAAACACCAGGCATCTTTTACAAGATCTCAAAACTGTATTTTGGAAGTTTTAGCAGATTAACTTCCTGCAACAAGTCCTCTTTGTGGGCCTACAAAATAAACAGCACTTTCTGGGAGACCTCTGTCCAAGCCTGCAACTTACATGCAGCCACATGATTCTCCTTGGTTTGTTAGCAGTTAGTTTTTTTCCACATTGGAGAGATGTTGGGAAAGGTCTTTGAGGTTCTTTTGAAAATGACTCATCTCCACCTATTGTTTTTCAGCTGAATATATTGAAGGAAAGCTGATACCAGGTACAACCTGCGTCATTCAACTTTTCTCCGTTTTAGCATTGATTTAATCCCAATTGGCCATGCCAAGAGGTTGCGCAGACCAATCCAAGACTGCTATTGAGCTCTAAATTACATTCAGCTAATAAGTATTACTATAGAAATGTAAAAAACCTTGTATTCCCGAATTGTCTTACAGTATCACGAAGAATGTTCTGCAGTATCAGGAAGCGGTCCTACTCCCCTCTACTCTGCTCTCCTCCTGTGTTCCAGGTAGTGCTGAGTAATGCAGGCCTGGTTTCGACCAGACAGAGAATGGATGCTCCTGAGTGAGTACTCCCACAGGGACTAAGCAGAGAGCCTCTGTCCTAGTGCGGTCACACAGCGAGAGAGAGAGAGGGTTGGAGGTCGGGCTGACATCCAGTGCCACCCTTCAACCTCCAGGACAGCCAGGGAGAGGTGAGATCCATCTGCTCCTGTCCGTGTGTCTGTGTGTCGGTGCCAGGCTCCACTCAGCAGCAGAACAGAGCCTCAGCCTTACCTCGCCTGCGCCACAGCGCCACCCTGTCCTGCCAACACTGCAGAACAGTTAGGCAGTGCCTTTACTGTGATAATGGGACTTGGGAGGGGGAGTGCGGCAGACCGGCTGGGCAGGACGGTGTCCCATGCTGCTCTCCCTCTCTATCAGTGGCTCATATATTACTTTACTCAGTCTGTCGGCTCTCAAGTAAAACTGTTCAAGTTCTTATCATAGAGGCGTCGTAGAGGCAGGTGTCATGCCCCCTCAGATTTGTCCTGTTTAAAATTATCCAGGTATTTCAGATGTTCAATTAATTACTAAACTTCCTTTTCAAGCGCAGGTTTTATCATAATTATTTATCAAAAAATGTATAAGCTGTATTGCGGAGGTGCCACACTGACTGGACCAAGCAAAGAGTACACCCCCCTATTTTCCCTAGCAAGTGGTTCTTTGTGCACGTGACAAATAAAACTTGAAACTTCCTTCCAAGGAGCAAAGATATGCTAGGCAGGACGCTAGATAGTCTACGTCTAGTGTGTGCAGACAGTATCATCAGTGGAGGAGGAGAGAGAGTGTAGAGTGACACACACAGCGTTTGGTTTGATTTTAGCTGTCGATGATGGGCAGGATTCGCAGGAGGTATATTTGTAAATTAATTGTTTGTAAATGAATCAAGCTATGTAGCCTATTTATCCCTTCTTGATGAATAAATACAACCAATATGCTTTATTGTTTCTCTGTAATACTAACCACCTAGAAATGTTATGAAGTTAGCTTTAGCTAGCCAGCTAGATAGGTTTCTAATATCCCAACCTGATAACTAGCTACCAAGCCATTTCAGGCTATCAATAAAGTAGCATGTCTAACTATCTTAGCAGGCATGCCTGCTGGCAAGTTTGTTATGCTTTAGAAAAGCAAGGATGTACTAAATGTACTGAATAAGACTCATATTCCTCTCAATCTTTTCCCAGATTTTAGCAGAGAAGCATATTTAGGGTTATGCTACTATATCCCAGTGTGGCAGTTATACTAAACTCCTAAGGCATATAAGTTCTCAAAGAATCAATGTGCATCATTCATTAAAATGACAATGAGGTAAAGAGGTATGCTTAGATAGACTATGCAGATTTTCTTTTACATAGAATTGGACATAATGATTATGGCTCTAGATTGTTACAGGTGTTTGAAAAATGCCTTTTTGAAAAATATGCAGCCCCCCCTCCAGACCAACCCCCCTCCATCCTCACATACTTTGTGCCCTTTCTAAAATAATGGGTGCATGACGCCTGATTACTAGTGTCTCACTAGTGTCTCACAAACAGAATGTCCTGTAGAGAGACAAAAGCCTTACTTTGTGGAAATCATTCACCTGTATGCAGGGCTCTAAAGTGCGACCAATTTGGTCACATATCTGACAATTATTTTTGCTGTGAGACCAGTACCTTTATTTTGGGAGGACCGTGTGACAAAAAAGAAAGAATCCAATATGTCAGGTAGCTTATTGGTTAGAGTGTGGGCCAGTAACGGTAAGGTTGCTGGTTCGAATACCGAGCTGTCAAGGTGAAAACTCTGTCAATGCTGGTAGAGACCCATAGACTTCAAGGCATTGCGCAAACACTAGTTAGCATTGGCTTGCAAAACTACGTCTAACTTCCTTCATACTGGACACAGAGACGTAAAAATAGTATCCACATGTTCATCTGACTCTGGGTAAATATAAAAAGTATCCCTTTAACCCTATATTGCTCCAGGGGCACTGTACTACTATGACTGACCGTGTAGAACAACACATTTCATTGCACCTATCCGGTGTGAGACAATAAAACATATATTATTCACTGCTCAAACAAGATACACTGTTTACAAATAATAACCAATCATAATGCTTCAAATGTTTAAATATAGCTATTTAAACCAATCAAACGCCAGGCCCTTTTCATGCAAACATTCCCTCAGAACTGTCAGCTTTCCCTTTTTGTCAGCTAAGTAATGGCATTAGCTAGCAAGAACAACAACAATGAAATGCGGTGTAACTGAATCTTTCTTTGACAAAAAACAAATGATGAAAATGATCAACCACAACCAGAAGATGATGATGACACTGTCGGAGATGCTGCTACAGATCCATCTCCTCAGTTAAATAAAAAGCTCTACATGTTCCGAGAGGGGTGGCTTTGCGAATTCAAGTAGCTAAGGAGGGACAAAATTAGCAACACAATGTTCTGTGAGTACTGTCGAAAGTGTGGAGTAATATCAGCAGGAAGACTTATTTTGCCACAGCAACCTAAATTACAAGTCGTTGCTAAAACATTACTTAAGCCAAAAGCACATCAAGTGCCAGGACAAGTGCATCGGGACAGGGGCTAGAGCAACATCGCTATGTCTACTAGCTACCAGCAGTATTTGACAGGCAACAGGTGACAGCCCAAGCTGGTCAACAGGCAGAGCTAGAGATTACATTTTACACCGCTTACTGCATTACCAAAGAGTAGATGGCTTTTACCAAATTCAGACCCATGTTACTCACCCAGAAAAAACATTTATGACAAATCAACTCAACATTTGGAAACGTGATGTCCTGTGCAAACATTATTGCCACCATTGCGGATACTATACGGGAAGAGGGTTAGTGCTATCCCGGTTCCTTAGGACGTCCCTACCCTAAACACAAACCCTAAAAGCAAGTTGATTTATTAACTACATTCTAGATCTAAGAAATTGATTAGTCATTGTGAGAGGAGACTAAACATTTATTTAATTAAGTATCAGTTCATAGTCAGCTTGTTGCCTTTTTACAACATTCATTTTATTACATAGTTTTGTATTATGTTTATTTACATTTACATTTAAGTCATTTAGCAGACGCTCTTATCCAGAGCGACTTACAAATTGGATTATTATTTGTTATTATCTGTTCGCTAAATGCAGTAATGGATAACAGTTTACAGTTGCACTTTTAAATACAATAAAGGTTATCTTTTAATCACCTATATAAATATTATTTTGCACTTTTGAATACAATCAATATTCTGTTTTGTATGTTACATTTGTCTGTCCAAACCCAATAACCTATGGGTGCGTTCGTAAATTCACTCTGGAGTGCCAGAGAATGCTCAGTGTGTGGTCTGGGCATTCGTAAATTCAGAGCTCTGTCAGATGGCTCTCGGAGCATTTAGAGCGCACACTGGACGCTCTGACCGAGTAGTATGGTTGATCCGAGCGTTCTGACCTCACAACGGCAGTCCAACACCCAAGCTAACTGGCTAAAGTTAGCTAGCTATTTCCAGACATAAATTAGAGAACACCTCACTCTGACCATTTTACTCACCGTATCAGAGCTAGTTAGGCTGTTTTCATGTTATCCAGAGCGTTGGTGATTGTAACCGTGCTGCTGTCAACAATTTAATTATGCTTTTTTGCCAATGTTTACTGACACTGGCCATATTCAATGGGTGTTGAACGTTTCTAAATTCATCAGTTATTCTGTGCTCTGGCACACTCAGACGAGAGTGCTCTGAAATCGGAGTAGATAGCAAGAGTGAATTTATGAACACGCCCTAAATAAATAGGTTTGTTGCACTTTTGAATACAATTATTAAAAGTTGTTTTTATTCTAATGTCTTTCCCACTCTCTTGTGATGCGTTCTACATAATCATGGTAACAACTGAAGACAATTGAGAATGATAGGACAGTCATTTTCAGTAAAAAGAGTATATATTTCTTCTGGTGCTCCTAAATTGTGTCTGGTCCTCCTTACTTTTTGAAGTTAGGAGCAACAGTGCTATCAATGAAAACAGTTCATTTAGAGCCCTGCCTGTATGTATCCTTCACATACAATAAGTTGTCCTTAAGTTGCAGTGTAACTGATACTACGTGGCGCAGAATCAGAAGAAGAGGAACTCACCATATGCTTCTGGCCCTGGAGAAAGTCTTGTCCACTCTGAAAAGAAAGAGAGAGGTGAGAGTTAGTCTAGCTGCTGCCTCTATTATCCATTTACTGTAATAATGTTTAATACTGTCCTTGTGATCCACAGTTATAGAATAGCTGTCTAAAACTGGCATTTGTACCAATGCTGCTTCTCACAATCCAGCTTTCTCAATCTATTTTAATCAACCACTGTAATATGGGGTAACCCAAGAGACAAGAGCACTGGCACCAACATGAATAGTTAATGTTTTTTTTTTCTTCTAACAAAGAGAGACAATGCTATACATAAGGTCTTATATTGATCTCACAGGGAGTACAGCAGTCTGCTTGGCTACACAAGACATTGCTTTAAGTTTGATCTGAGTCAACACTGTATAAGTCTTTGAAAAACAAGCTGAGAAAAAGGATGGTGTACAACACTACTTCAGTTCAGTAAATATGGCCATTTCAGCTCAGTGCTGTAAACACTATAATACAGAAAATGCGTTGGGGAGTAGCAGTTACTCTAAATAACTAAGTGGCACTTGTAGGGATCGGTGCCAGTCCTGCATTTCCTAACACACAAACTCCACTTGTTCCATTACTGAATGCAGGGTGCACCTGTCTTTCAGACAAAGCATGCTAGCATGACCAGGACTTCCTAAAGACCTCCTGAGCTTCATGTGACTTTTTGAAACCAGTGGTGTTCCTATGGCTCTAGTCATATGATCAAATGATACACCGTGGATGTGAATTAAATCAACTGCCAGCCTGTGATTCTCAATTTATGTCAGTAGATGGTACAATGGGACTTGGTACACAAACCAATGTCTGACATGACATTTTCTGATCTGGCCTAGTCTTGCTTTTGGACTCCTACAGTCTACTCTCCAGGACCTCCAGGACTAGCATGACTAAGGGGTTGGTGCTCTGTAGTGATTGTTGGGAACTAGTGAGTGGGATGTTTAAGATGTCTAAACGACCTCCTACAGCTGTCTCCTCTACTGTGGATCTGATCTCACGCTAATGTTTCCCCCCTGCTGGGATGACAGTCCATGGTCAGATGTCCAGGGTCACGTCCCAAATGGCACCCTATTCCCTATATAGTACACTACCCTCACCAGGGCCCATATGACTGGACAAAAGAAGTGCACTATGTAGGGAATAGGGTGCCATTTTGGGACTAAACCCAGCTCAACGTGGCCCTAACCATGGCCCCTCTGGCCACAGATGGGCCTCTGACAGGGTCCACCCAGACTCCCAGTGGAGTTTCAGGAATCCAGGCCTCTTACTCATCTTTCCATGGATCTCTGTCAATTCTGTCACCAGGAATCGTTTGCATTTTCTATGGACTCACAACCCAACTTACATCCCAGGAATCCCAGTACCATTAGTGGAAATAGAGCTGGTATGAACATTCTGATGGTTGACCTCTTTGCATCACAAGATATGCTTAAAATGCATTCAAAAAGTATTCACACCCCTTGACTTTTTCCACATTTTGTTGTGTTACAAAGTGGAATTAAAATGTATTTAATTGTCTTTTTTTTTGTCAACGATCTACACAAAATACTCTGTAATGTCAAAATGGAAGAAGAATTAAATATATTTTTATAATTAAATGGTAAAATGAAACACTAATATATTTTATTAGATAAATATTCTACCCTCTGAGTCAATACATGTCAGAATCACCTTTGGAAGCCATTACAGCTTTCTGGGTAAGTCTCTTAATAACTTTGCCAACCTGGATTGTACAATATTTGCCCATTATTCTTTAAAAATTATTCAAGCTCTGTCAAGTTGGTTGTTGATCATTGCTAGACAGTCATTTTCAAGTCTTGCGATAGATTTAAGCCAATTTAACTAGGCCACTCAGAAACATTCAATGTTGTCTTGGTAACTAACTCCAGTGTATATCTAGCCTTGTGTTTTAAGTTATATTCCTGCTGAAAGATGGAGTTGTCTGATGGAAAGCAGACCGAACCAGGTTTTCATCTAGGACTTTGCCTGTGCTTAGCTCTATTATTTTTCTTTTTATCCTCCAAAACTCCCTAGTCCTTGCAGATGACAAGCATATCCATAACATGATGCAGCCACCACCATGCTTGAAAATTTGAGGAGTGGTACTCAGTAATGTGTTGTATTGGATTTGCCCCAAACATAACACTTTGTATTCAGGACAAAAAGTAAATTTCCTTGACACATTTTTTTCAGGATGACTTTGTTCCTAACAGGATGCATGTTTTGGAATATCTTTATTCTGTACGGGCATCCTTCTTTTCACTCTGTCAATTAGGTTAGTATAGTGGAGTAATGACAATGTTGTTGATCCATCATCAGTTCTCCTATCACAGCCATTTAACTCTGTAACTGGTTTAAAATCCCCATTGGCCTCATGGTGAAATCCCTGAGGGGTTTCCTTCCTCTCGGTCAACTGAGTTAGGAAGGACGCCTGTATCTTTGTAGTGACTGAGTGTATTGATACACCATCCAAAGTGTAATTAATAACAAATGGATATTCAATGTCTGCTTTATTTTTATATATATATATATATTTTTTTTTACATATCTACCAATAGGTTCCCTTCTTTGCGAGGCATTGGAAAACCTCCCTGGACTTTGTCATTGAATCTGTGCTTGAAATTCTGCCCCTTCACTTTTACCACATTTTGTTACGTTACAGCTTTATTCTAAAATGGGTTAAAATAAAAAAAATCCTCATCAATCTACACACAATACCCCATAACGACAAAGTAAGTATTCAGACCCTTTGCTATGAGATCTCAGGTGCATCCTGTTTCCATTGATCATCCTTGAGATGTTTCTACAACTTGATTGGAGTCCACCTATGGTAAATTCCTTTCATTGGATATGATTTGGAAAGGCACACATCTGTCTATAGAAAGGTCCCACAATTGACAGTGCATGTCAGAGCAAAAACCAAGCCATGAGGTTGAAAGAATTGTCTGTAGAGCCCCGAGACAGGATTGTATCGAGGCACAGATCTGTGAAAGAGTACCAAAACATTTCTGCAGCATTGAAGGTCCCCAAGAACACAGTGGCCTCCATCATTCTTAAATGGAAGAAGTTTGTAACCACCAAGATTCTTCCTATAGCTGGCCGCCTGGCCAAACTGAGAAATCGGGGGAGAAAGGCCTTGGTCAGTGAGGGGACCAAGAACCCAATGTTCACTCTGACAGAGCTCCAGAGTTCCTCTGTGGAGATGGGAGAACCTTCCAGAAGGACAACCATCTCTGCAGCACTCCACCAATCAGGCCTTTATGGTAGAGTGGCCAGACGGAAGCCACTCCTCAGTAAATGGCACGACAGCCCGGCTGGAGTTTTCCATAAAGCACCTAAAGACACTCAGACTATGAGAAACAAGATTCTATGGTCTGATGAAACCAAGATTGAACTCTTTGGCCTGAATGTCAAGCATCACATCTGGAGGAAACCTGGCACCATCCCTACGGTGAAGCATGGTGGTGGCAGCATTATGCTGTAGGGATGTTTTTCAGTGGCAGGGACTGGGAGACTAGTCAGGATCGAGGGAAAGATGAACAGAGCAAAGTACAGAGAGATCCTTGGTGAAAACCTGCTCCAGAGCGCTAAGGACCTCAGACTGGGGTGAAAGTACACCTTCCAACAGTACAACAACCCTAAGCATACAGCCAAGACAACACAGGAGTGGCTTCGGGACAAGTCTCTGAATGTCCTTGAGTGGCCCAGCCAGAGCCCGGACTTGAACCCGATCGAACATCTCTGGAGAGACCTGAAAATAGCTGTGCAGCGACACTTCTCATCCAACCTGACAGAGCTTGAGAGGATATGCAGAGAAGAATGGGAGACACTCCCCAAATACAAGTGTGCCAAGCTTGTAGCATCATACCCAAGATGACTCAAGGCTGTAATCGCTGCCAAAGGTGCTTCAACAAAGTACTGAGTAAAGGGTCTGAATAATTGTGTAAACATTTCAGTTTATTTTTAATAAATCTGCAAACATTTATAAAAATCTGTTTTCACTTTATAATTACGGGGTATTGTGTGTAAATTGATGAGGACATTTTTTTTTATTTGATCAATTTTAGAATAAGGCTGTAACGTACATTTTTTGGGAAAAAGTCAAGGTGTCTAAATACTTTCCGAATGCACTGTACAGCATGTGTTGAGTACAGAGATGGGGTAGCCATCCAAAAATCATGTTAAACACCATTATTGCACATGCAACTTATCTGATTTGTTAAGCAACTTTTTGCTTTTTGAATACTTATTGACTCAAGACATTTCAGCTTTTAATTTCTAAAACATAATTCCATTTTGATTTACACACAATCTACATTTAATCCATTTTAAATGCAGAGTGTAACACAACAAATTGTGGAAAAATTCAAGGGTTGTGAATAGTTTCTGAAGGCACTGTATATATATATCACTTGAGCCAGACTTGTTTTTGGTACAAACTGCAAGCAAAAACAAACAAATCAATCAATGTCATGCACACTGTTTTCACCTTCAGCCTTGTCTATCGGCTCAATCTTTCAGCAAAACTCAAAGGTTTTTCAAATCTGAATGGACACAACAGGCATTTTCCACTGGAAGTACTGTACTAACTAAGTCACTCTAGCTAAATGACTAAAATGCATGTAAATATAGACGTGGTTGATTGAAATACTGATGTTACGGTATAGAATACAGTGTTACTTCCACTGTAAAGATGTGCGCTGAGAGTCAGGAAGCAACCTCATGGAGTGAGTGATTTAATCAATAAACAAAACATAATACGAAACACGAACAACGCATAGACATGAAACAAACAATGACGACTGGGGAAGAAACCAAAGGGAGTGACATATATAGGGCAGGTAATCAAGGAGGTGATGGAGTCCAGGTGAGTGTCATTATGCACGTAACCATGGTGACAGGTGTGCGCAATAATGAGCCTGGTGACCTAGAGGCCCGGAGAGGGAGCACACGCAATATCCACAGCCTTATTTAATCATGTACTGATATTTTGTTCCGTTTGAGGAAAGACCCATGTGGTCACTTTACAGAACTAATAAAATCCTTAAAGCAACTTCCTCTTTCTCAGAATATACTGCCTCGCCTCCCGCGTGGCACAGCGGTCTAAGGCACTGCATCGCTGTGCCTGAGGCGTCACTACATCCCAGGCTGTGTCACAGCTGGCCGCGACCGGGAGACCCATGAGGCGGCGCACAAGGGGTTAGGGGAGGGTTTGGCCGGCCTGGATGTCCGTGTCCCATCTTGCTCTAGCGAATCCTTGTGGCGGCCCAGGTGCATACACGCTGACTTCAGTCGCCAGTTGTACAGTGTTTCCTCTGTCACATTGGTGCAACTGGCTTCAGGGCGAAGCGTGCACTTGTCAAGAAGCAGTGCGACTTGGCAGGGTCGTGTTTTGGAGGACGCATGGCTCTCGACCTTCGCCTCTCCCGAGTCCGTACGGGAGTTGCAGCGATGGGACTAGACCGTAACTACTAATTGGATATCATGAAATTGGGGCGAAAAGGTACAAAAATAAAAGAAAGAAAATACAGCCTCACTGAGGGGAAAGGGACAATAATCCAGAGGGGTAGGATGATTGGTAAAGGTACTTTCACAAATCACTGTCCTTCTCATTTTTAAAGGAGGACTATTGTCATGTGGTGACAATAGTCCTGAGGGTGCTGTATGCCTGACATGTGTGCTGTAGTTATAACACTGTTTACAGTACAAAAAATACATGCATTTCCTTTGGTAGAATAAATTATTTTAAACTGCTTGGAAGGAGTAAGCATTAACTGCATCGGGATATTATGTTAAGAATTGTAGTGCAGGCTTCATGAGCATCACAAGCATAATATTTTGGAATCTTTACATTGTGGGTCCCACCCATTCTCAGGTTGCCTGGAATTCCCATAAAATGAAATCAAGCCAGGGTGCGGCTAGATTCTTGGTCAATGCAGGCTCCAACCTAAAATACCTGCTGGGAATATGTTCTGTCCTGTTCTATTTTCCATCAGAAATGGGGTTGCTCAGCTTAACAATGTGATGAGACGAACATGGGTTGCAAGCTAGTGTAAACATAAGCTTTGGTTCACTTCAAAACAAGACTCTGACCTCTCTCTAAACACTAAGCTACACACTGTCAAACATGTCGCTAGGCCTACACTAAATATTTGTTAGGCAACATTTGACAAACTGAAGAAGACATGTTGACAGATAAGGACATGAAGCTGCTCATTTTCATTCTTGTTATTGAAGTGTGAGGTGTATTCCATGGGGTGTGAGTGTTTGTGTACTTATGTACTGTAAGGTGTAGCCTACTTTACTTGACAGGATAATTGCCCTAGTTATATTAACTGGGTTGAGGGTGAGGCCAATACAAAGGGAATGAGAAATTACTCTGGAGAAGAAACTGTAAACATCTGTTTACTATCATAAATAAAAATACTAGTATTAATATATGATAGCCTTAAGTCAGCTATAATGTTATCATTATGTTGGAGGTATAATGTTATCAACTGAAAAAGTGTAAATGTTCCCACAATGGAACCTGACCTTTATCTGACTCAATATCACTGCTACCAGCACAGAGTGGAATTCCACTAGCAACACAAAGCTAGCCTTACCTTGGGCTGGGTTTCGAATAGAAAAGTGCTGAAATCACATGTGTCAAACGCATTCCACTGAGGGCCAAGTGTCTGCGGATTTTTGCTCCTCCCTTGTACTTGATTGATGAATTAAGGTCACTGACTAGTAAGGAACTCCACTGACCTGGTTGTATAGGTCTTAACTGACACTAGGCCCTCCATGGAATGAGTTTGACACCCATGCACTAAATGGTGATTCATAGCCTTCACCTTTATCAGCAGGACAACAGTACTTTCTGTTTGTCTCTATGACTCCGAGCATGATGGAGTGTTTGGGGCAAGGCAGCATATGCATTATAATACGAGTCTGAGTCATACTGTATTTTCACATTCTCAGCCTGTTTGCCTGGCCATGTCCAAACTAACACGCTTTGCACCACATGGCCCCCAAGCAAAGAGGTACTGTGGCTTTAGTTAAGTCTCTTGTTAAAGTGAGAAGTCATGGTTGAGTAGAGCTCAGGTAAATACACACATGGACTGCAGATCTGCAGCTGGTGTGAAACAGCTAAGAGGGTGAAAAATACACCTGATCCAAGCAAGAATACTGTTTCTTCATGCCTCTCCTCCACAGTTCGGTATCTTAACCCAATGAGTCCCACCATCATGCTGGCGTGAATTAGGACTTCTAAACCGTCTAAAACATAGGTTATTTTAGCTACAGACTTCTGGGTTGTACCATTAGATTTGTATATTTCTAGCATCTGTTGGTACCAACCAGTGGTACAGTTGAAGTCAGAAGTTTACATACACCTTAGCCAAATACATTTAAACTCAGTTTTTCACAATTCCTGACAAATAATCCTAGTAAAAATTCCCTGTCTTAGGTCAGTTAGGATCACCACTTTATTTTATGAATGTGAAATGTCAGAAAAATAGTAGAGAGAATGATTTATTTCAGCTTTTATTTCTTTCATCACATTCCCAGTGGGTCAGAAGTTTACATACACTCAATTAGTATTTGGTAGCATTGCCTTTAAAATTGTTTAACTTGGGTCAAACGTTTCGCATAGCCTTCCACAAGCTTCCCACAATAAGTTGGGTGAATTTTGGCCCATTCCTCCTGACAGAGCTGGTGTAACTGAGTCAGGTTTGTAGGCCTCCTTGCTTGCACACGCTTTTTCAGTTCTGCCCACAAATTTTCTATAGGATTGAGGTCAGGGCTTTGTAATGGCCACTCCAATACCTTGACTTTGTTGTCCTTAAGCCATTTTGCCACAATTTTGGAAGTATGTATGGGGTCATTGTCCATTTGGAATACCCATTTGCGACCAAGCTTTAACTTCCTGACTGAGATGTTGCTTCAATATATCCACATCATTTTCCTGCCTCATGATGTCCTCTATTTTCTGAAGTGCATCAGTCCCTCCTGCAGCAAGGTCTTGGCTGATTTCTTTTGATTTTCCCATGATGTCAAGCAAAGAGGCACTGCGTTTGAAGGTAGGCCTTGAAATACATCCACAGGTACACCTCCAATTGACTCAAATGATGTCAATTAACATATTAGAAGCTTCTAAAGCCATGATATAATTTTCTGGAATTTTCCAAGCTATTTAACGGCACAGTCAACTTAGTGTATGTAAACTTCTGACCCAATGGAATTGTGATACAGTGAATTATAATTGAAATAATCTGTCTGTAAACAATTGTTGGAAAAATTACTTGTGTCATGCACAAAGTAGATGTCCTAACCGACTTGCCAAAACTATGGTTTGTTAACAAGAAATTTGTGGAGTGGTTGAAAAACGAGTTTTAATGACTCCAACCTAAGTGTATGTAAACTTCTGACTTCAACTGTATGTGTGATTAGTGGGAGCTTAGCAAGAGCGGTGTTTGTGAGACAAGGGCGGATCCCGAAGGGGCCCGGGGAAGGTTCTTTTTTTACAAAAACATCTGTAGAGTCAGAATGGTTTGAGCTACAAACTACTCAAATCTATGAAAAGCTGAGACTCCCACGAACATGCACGTGTAACATGTTTTGCTCTATGATGCTCACAAGCTACACAAGAGTCGTTAAAAGGTAAGGAGTTCTTCTACATAGAAGATCACAGAAAATCCCAGGACATAGTGCCTATAATACTGTAAGAAGCTCACATAGTTGCTGTCACAAACTCCACACAGTTGTCACTGACTAGTTGGATATTCATTTTCCACTGAGAAAACCATTTTTGTACTTACAGCATTCATATAAATAAATTTTTATCAGGTTTTTTGCTTAGGCAGACCTTATGTCAATAAAATCATGAATGCAACTGTTTATGTCAAATTGTTTTGTGTTCTACTTGTAGCCCTGTTGTCCTGAAAATAACATGGTTCAACACTTCATTGTGAGGGTAAATATTAAGGCTGGACAAGCAGATAAATGAAAGTCAGATAAATTAAAAGTTGATTTTTGCTGGGGTCTTGGGACTAATAGTGAAAGAACAGCCCTTAGCCGTGGTACAGTATATTGGTCATATACCAAACCCCCCCAGGCCTTATTGCTTAAAAATAAGCTAGTCATTTCCATGGAAACAGCGAGGAAAAGACAGCTTGAGGCTAGTCTCACAGACAGATACTGGCCCAAACCTTGAATGGCGTAGCATCCAAGAAGTTGTCAGTGTTAAAGTTTAGCTCTTTACATGTCCCTCAGATTTCAATTGACCATTTCCCACCTTGTCTTATATTTGTGAGATGATTCACTGTCCCATAGAGAAACACAGGAGGAGCACAGCAGGGCCCTCACATTGCTTCCACCATGACATGGGACGTCACTTCAGGCAACAGCGTAATACACACAATTCCACTTGGCATAAAAACTGCTTTGCATATCTCTGTTAATTTAAAAAAAATGTAAGAATAGAAATGTCATTTTCTAAAATAAACTTATGCCAACACTTATTATAGAGTCAATTTAAGCAATTGAGTCATCACCGGGCAAGATTGCAAAGGAGGTCGTGAGGAGATTGTAAGAAAATTCAGCTGAAAGCTCAAACAACTGTCTTCTTCTAGCTCCAGTGTATTGGTTACAGAATAGCAACACTACCAGGACTTGTCCCATCTATTTTTCATTTGATGATCATTTGAAATGCAGAATAACATTGGAATAATGCAGTAGCGGTGCATGGAAAAATCACTGGGGAAGCCAATCCAGAGAAAAAGCCATATTACAACCTATGTGTTGTGAAAATTGCGTTGTTTGCTCTATAACCTGCTAGTTCATTTAACTTGGCACTGTGATATATAGGCCTAAGGCCGAGACAATAAGAAGAGACAGTGGCAGAATAAATTCAAACACACATTTATTTTAGTACAAAATCGCAGAGCAACATCTTGTAGTGAAGTCCACAAAACTGATTGCTTGTAACAAACAGTTACATGACCTACAGCATGGTCAAGCAAGGTAATGTTTCTGACATTTTTGGACTACTAAAACAACTATTGATTTAGAACCAGAGAGTTACCGCAAGTCGCAAAGAAAACAGGAGCTGCCTCCACTATTCCAGCACCATTTCAACTTCAACATCCTCTCACCTTTGCTTAGTCTAATACAGCGACAACTAAAAGATACCAAAGACGATTTAGTTCAATTAACGTGTTGAACTTCCATCCTCTCAGTCCAGGGGCACAATGTATGAATTAATGGTTGGATCAGAATCACCATTATAAATCATTGGCCAGTATGGACAATTAAGTAAAACCACAAGTCCAAATCCCTATCTCCATCCATAGCTAATTTAGGAAAGGGACGATTTTAGCTAGCAGGCTAGCCACCTGACGACAACACTACAATGAGATGCAACAATTTTATTTATTCCTGTCAATAATGACCTTTGACTTGTGATGTGATTGGTCAGATGCCAAATCCAAACTGGCTTCCCTTGACACTTTTTTTTTGTTGGTGCGCCAGGACCATTCACAGCTGAGTTCACTCAGTTTAGCTCAACGCTGATTGGCTATTATTAATTTTTTTATCAAGGGAGGCCAAATGCTCGCTGGCTTCCCTTGCATTCAATGCTACGGGCAGCAACAATGTCATACTCTTTCTGACCAGACAGCATCAGATAGATACGCTACACGTACTGAGGCAGAGGGGCGCTGTTTCGTTCGCTCTGATGCTTTCTCCGGTGAGATACATTCAGCCTCTTGTGAATTGAAGGACATTTATTTATTAATTAGACGAAAGATACAATTATTTTGTACTGTATGTTTTTTTGTTGGTAAATTCTGGGGGAAAGCCTTGCTTCCCTTGGCATCCATGAACACACACCACTGGAATAATGACTTGTGAAGTATATTTCCCATGTAAACTAATTAAAGTTGACAGTAAGCTGTACAACATTGTGCTCTCGTTCACACATCATTTGCATCATGAACATGGGATTTCTAAAAGGTATGGTAACTATGAATTCAAAGGCCAGATGTTCTGTATACAATAGAGTTCAGTAAAATAAAAGGTGGGTGAATATCTAGAGGTGGTTGAATGTCTAAACTATTGTAGAAGTGGTTGAACGTCTATTCTGCATTTGAATAAAGCGGAATAAAGCTGATTCTATCATTCACCCTTCCACTATTCAACTGACTAGAATGACTGTGATGGAAATAGAAACTTCTCATAAAAATAGATTGGAAAGAAAGAAATCACAAAAAGCCTCTGGACAAATGAATGTCTGACAAACAAATATTGGCCAACAACAATAGTGAATGAGCCCAGGTCCAGGGCCAGCAGGCTGACTGTACTGTATAATGTGGGCAGCTGAATGAGCCCATTGACGGAGTAAATGAGAGTGAAGTGGCTGAATGTGCACATTGATGCTCCAATACAGTGGAGTACAGTGTGGCTGGGACTGTGAACACACAATGGTACCAGAGCAGAACATGGCGATGCGTATAGGCTATGCTGTCGCTAGCCCTGCCATAACAGATCAGACCAGTCACCTCTGAGACTGACATGAACAGAGCATTTGTTTGTGTCTTTCCCTCGATCCTGACTAGTCTCCCAGTCCCTGCCGCTGAAAAACATCCCCACGCATTGATGCTGCCACCACCATGCTTCACTGTAGGGACGGTGCCAGGTCTACTCCATACGTGACGCTTGGCATTCAGGCCAAAGAGTTCAGTCTTGGTTGCATCAGGCCAGAGAATCTTGTTTCTCATGGTCTGAGTCCTTTAAGTGTCTTTTTGCAAACTCCAAGCAGGCTGTCATGTGCCTTTTTGCTGAGGAGTGGCTTCCGTCTGGCCACTCTACCATAATGACCTGATTGGTGGAGTGCTGCAGAGATGGTTGTCCTTCTGGAAGGTTCTCCCATCTCCACAGAGGAACTCTAGAGCTCTGTCAGACTGACCATCGGGTTATTGGTCACCTCCCTGACCAAGGCCCTTCTCCCCTGATTGCTCAGTTTGGCAGGGGCGGCCAGTTATAGGAAGAGTCTTGGTGGTTCCAAACAAGAATGATGGAGGCCACTGTCTTCTTGGGGACCTTCAATGCTGCAGACAGTTTTTGGTACCCAGATTTGTGCCTCGACACAATCCTGTCTCTGAGCTCTACGGACAACTCCTTCAACCTCATGGCTTGGTTTTTGCTCTGACATGCTCTGTCAACTGTGAGGCCTTATATAAACAGGTGTGTGTGCCTTCCCAAATCCTCTCAAATCAATTGAGTTTACCACAGGTGGACTCCAATCAAGTTGTAGAAACATCTCAAGGATGATCAATGGAAACAGGATGCACCTGAGCTCAATTTCGAGTCTCATAGCATAGGGTCTGAATACTTATGTAAATAAGGTTTTCTGTTTTTTTATTTTTAATAGATTTCCTGTTTTCGCTTTGACATTATGGTGTATTTTGTGTATATTGATGAGGATTCGTTTTTTTTATTTAATCAATTTTAGAATAAGGCTGTAAAGTAACAAAATGTGGAAAAAGTCAAGGTGTCTGCATACTTTCCGAATGCACTGTACAACCAAAATGTGTTTGACACCCCTGCCCTAGAGGCACCATTTCATCCAATTTTAGAGCGCCTTGGAGATTATTCCACAAGAAGGTGCAAATTTTTTTTTGTTGAGATTTACCTAACTCAGTGGAGATAGAAGGGATCTCCAGAGTTAGCCATCCCTGAGACCGGCTCGGGTATCTCGTATGTCTGTAAATTATCAATGAAGTAAGGTACGGCGGAAGTTTATGCTGTAGGACTTTACAGTATAACCAAAAAGAGTGCAATGCATCGATCTACGAGACTTCAGAGGGCCAGCCTATTTTCTAATACAGAATTCAGTGATGTCTACTGAACATATCGCCCGTAATAAAACATGATGATGAACTGCATCCAATGGCTTCAATACAGTGGCAGCTGCATTCATATAGACAATATCGCCATAGTCTATAACCGGTATGATTTGGCATTACCTATTCCTATGACATAATCCCCTTATAAATAATAATTTCTTAACTAACTCATCAACATTCTTTCTGAAAGATAGATTTTCGTCAATCCAGATGCCCAGATATTTATAAAAAGGGGGACACAATCAATGAGGGCACCATCTAATGTACATATGCATAAATCATCAGTTCAACAAAGGCTTTCTGCAAAACAATAAAGGCAGATTGAAGCTCTGAAAGAGCCTGGTCAACCTTGGGGGCAATAGCGTACACAACAGTGTAATCTGCATACAGGTGTATGTTACACTTTTTTTGCAGATAGACCAACATTGTTTATATACAGTAAAAAGTACAAGACCTAAAATCAATCCCTGTGGGACACCTTTCGTAAAATCAAGGAAACCTGAACATCATCAGAAAAAACACATTGTGTCCTTTCTGTCAAGTCATTTTCAAACCAATTACATGGCACCAGATCCATACTGATTACAGACAATCTTTGAATCAATAAAAAGCAGTCAACAGTATCAAAAGCCTTTGATAAGTCAGAGGGCAGCACTTCCTCTTATCCATACCCTTTACCACATCATTTAACACCAAAGTTGCAGCAGAGATGTTGCTATACATCTCGTAGCTAGGAAGGATCTAAGCTGACAGTTGATTAATGATTCAAAGGTTTTGGCTAGGCAAGACAATTTCGAGAGGGAGCACACTGGCCGCCTTCCAAACCCTGGGGATAGCACCCGAGATAATCGTCAGATTTAAAATATGTGTCACTGACTCCACAATCAGGGGAGTAGAAAGCTTCAGCAAGATAGGATCAAGCAAATCAGCCCCAGTGGATTTTTTATTTTTTACATCAATCATAAGCATGGTATCTAGCCCTAAGGGTAGCCTACTGTATGTACATCCTAGTTCAACCTATGCTTCCCCCTTTTTCTCCAAAGCAAGGTAGCTTTCCGTTGTGAATAAATATGTGAATGTGAATGTCAGTGTGAATATGAATACTGTTCACAGTGTTTGAATAGAACCCTCTCCAGCCCTCTTGTATGGCCTAGATATCCTGTTTGTTTTGCCCCTGCCCTGAGAGAGCCACTTGAACAGTCTCTAAAACTCAAGAGGCCTTGCCTTCCCGTGTAATCATTGGCTGATCTTTTGTCATGCAAACTTGACCATCAGGACAAAGAATAGACGCCCACTCCATGTTGTTGTTGTGTTCTGTAGAGACTAAAAAATTCAATAATTTAAAAACTAAAACCCACAAGGTTGGATACAACCCTCTCATAAGGAAGAAACAGGGTGTTCTTGTACTGTAGATGAGTATTGCTCCTAAACAACATTAAATTGTAAGGCATCTGTTCATCAACTGACCGGGAATATCATTGGAGGAAGCTGCTCTACTCAAATCAGCTGACTGCTTAGAATATAATTTGCTGTTGGTCTGATCCACATTCACAACAATGACCCTTTCCACTTGTATGTTATTGAACAGAGTCTACACCAGGGATCATCATGTACATACATCCGCGGGCAGTTTTGTTATTGTGCGGATGATCGGGGGAGCATAACATAATTAGAAATCATTTGTAGACTGCAAATTGACCGCTAGAAGCCCAAGCGGAAATAATATTTGACTAAAGCATATTATAAACTGGGTGGTTCGAGCCCTGAATGCTGATTGGCTGACAGCCGTGGTATATCAGGCCGTATACCACGAGTATGAAAAAACATGTATTTTTACTGCTCTAATTACGTTGGTAACCAGTTTATAATAGCAATAAAGCACCTCAGGGTTTGTGGTATATGGCCAATATAACATGGCTAACTAAGGGCTGTGTCCAGGCACTCCGCGATGCGTCATGCATAAGAACAGCCCTTAGCTGTGGTATATAAAACAGCCATATACCACACCCCCTCGTGTCTCTTTATTATGCGTGGGAATACTTGCCGCTGATTTTCTGGTGTTTTTACAGTCTTTTATATCCAACAAGGAAAATTCATAAGACCACCAGTTGGAGAACCCTGGTCTACACACACTAATCCTTCTCTTTTTTCCCCTCAGTGCTTTACATTGCACTGTAGACAAGAGAACAGGAGAGTAAAAATCCACAGTGAGCGCATCCACAGTGACCACCTACTTTTTATTTATTTTTTTATTTGCTTTTAGCCAAATCCTTTTAGAGCAAGCCAAATAATTTAATGTTTTAAAAGTTATCCTAGATCAGGATTCATTGTTTGAATGTAAGATGCCAATCATTAGTCTGTGGTTCTGTGATCTTGGGCCATGGGGAAGATGACGCACTGGGCACACACTGGTTGAATCAATGTTGTTTCCACCTAATTTAAATGTTGTTTCCACGTCCTCTTCTGTTCATTTCAATGAAATGATGTTGAACCAACGTGGAATAGATTATGAATTGACGTCTGTGCCCAGTGGGGGGAGAGTGTTCTGATCTGGGACAAAGACATACTTCACTGTTTATTTCATGAGTCCCATTAAGACTGTATGAGGAAGGGGCCTGTGAGATGTGGGCTTGAGGTTGAGACAATGGAGGAGACGACAACATGGAGGAGAGTACAGAGAGACAACAAATGTAACTGTCTCTCATTTAGGATATGACTGACGCTCACCATGGCTCACCATGTATTGGGCTGGCTTGATCGGGGGAAACCAAACCATAACCCGTGTCTAGTCTACACAAAATCCCCTGCATGGAGAAAACAGGCCTAAAGAAACCCCTTAAAAAAGAGGAACTGAGAAGGACTGACTAATGCAACACCACAGAATATACATATAACATCTCTCAAATAGTAGGAAGGACAGCAGAAGACCGATGAACGTTTATGGGTTTTTACTAAGAACATCAGCATTACATTCACACGTCTGGTAAGATCATCTCAGAACAGCCTCAACTGTGACCCCCAAAACCACACCCCCATTAAACCTCTTGCAGCTAGGCAGAAAGGAACTCAACACATAGCGGTATTGTAATGTATACTGTGTCATGTACAGTTGAAGTCAGAAGTTTACATACACCTTAGCCAAATACTTTTAAAAACTCGGTTTTTCACAATTCCTGACATTTAATCCTAATAAAAATTCCCTGTCTTAGGTCAGTTAGGATCACCACTTTATTTAAGAATGTGAAATGTCAGAATAATAGTAGAGAGAATTATTTCAGCTTTTATTTTTTTCATCACAATCCCAGTGGGTCAGAAGTTTACATGCACTCAATTAGTATTTGGTAGCATTGCCTTTAAATTGTTTAACTTGCGTCAAACGTTTCGCATAGCCTTCCACAAGCTTCCCACAATAAGTTGGGTGAATTTTGGCCCATTCCTCCTGACAGCTGGTGTAACTGAGTCAGGTTTGTAGGCCTCCTTGCTCATGCTTTTTCAGTTCTGCCCACAAATTTTCAATAGGATTGAGGTCAGGGCTTTGTGATGGCCACTCCAATACCTTGACTTTGTGGTCCTTAAGCCATTTTGCCACAACTTTGGAAGTATGCTTGGGGTCATTGTCCATTTGGAAGACCCATTTGCGACCAAGCTTTAACTTCCTGACTGATGTCTTGAGATGTTGCTTCAATATATCCACATAATTTTCCTCCCTCATGATGCCATCTATTTTGTGAAGTGCACCAGTCCTTCCTGCAGCAAAGCACCCCCACAACATGATGCTGCCACACCCGTGCTTCATGGTTGGGATGGTGTTCTTCGGCTTGCAAGCATCCCCCTTTTTCCTCCAAACATAACGATGGTCATTATGGCCAAACAGTTCTATTTTTGTTTCATCAGACCAGAGGACATTTCTCCAAAAAGTACGATCTTTGTCCCCATTTGTTATGGCGGTTTTGGAGCAGTGGCTTCTTCCTTGCTGAGTGGCCTTTCAGGTTATATCGATATTGGACTCGTTTTACTGTGGATATAGATACTTTTATACTAGCATCTTCACAGGGTCCTTTGCTATTGTTCTGGGATTGATTCGCACTTTTCGCACCAAAGTACCTTCATTTCTAGGAGACAGAACGCATCTCCTTCCTGAGCGGTATGACGGCTGCGTGGTCCCATGGTGTTTATACTTGTGTACTATTGTTTGTACAGATGAATGTGGTACCTTCAGGCATTTGGAAATTACTCCCAAGGATGAACCAGAGTTGTGGAGGTCTACAATTTGTTTCTGAGGTCTTGGCTGATTTCTTTTGATTTTCCCATGATGTCAAGCAAAGAGGCACTGAGTTTGAAGGTAGGCCTTGAAATACATCCACAGGTACACCTCCAATTGACTCAAATTATGTAAATTAGCCTATCAGAAGCTTCTAAAGCCATGACATAATTTTCTGGAATTTTCCCAGTCAACTTAGTGTATGTAAACTTCTGACCCACTGAATTGTGATACAGTGAATTATAAGTGAAATAATCTCCCTGTACACAATTGTTGGAAAAATGACTTGTGTCATGCAAAGTAGATGTCCTAACCGACTTGGCAAAAATATAGTTTGTTAATAAGACATTTGTTGTGGAGTGGTTGAAAAACGAGTTTTAATGACTCCAACCTAAGTGTGTGTAAACTTCCGACTTCAACTGTAGATTTCTTCCCAATGCCTTAAACATAGTTTAGAATGGGGAATCCTGGTGCTGGCTCCACTCTAAATCCGTTGGATTGTGAACAGACTGGTACATTCTGAGAGGATAGCATATCAATATCAGTAGCCATGAAATGTACCTCAAGAAATATCTTACATGAGGTTGAAACTAAAAAACCTCTACAGGATGATGTGACAACTGGTGTTGGAAGCCCTGGTTTGGAGTTGAGAAGCTGCTCTTCTGACATTTAAATTAGACAAAGTCGAGTCACGGAAATACCACTCTGTAGACAACAGAATAGTTTAATTCCTCACAGTGAATACCAATGGTGCGCAAGCGCCAGGATGATGCCACCTGGTGATGTGGGAAATCAGACAGACCTATCTAAATGCCAAAAGTACAAAGTGCAAGGCCAATACCAAAAGGAACTATGCCAAGTCGTTTTCCTGTCATAGCAAACAGATCTACAGTTAAAATCCTCCTAATTCTTTCCAATCTGTTTTCGACAAGCAAGTGGAATAATCTCTACTCCTCAGGGTTGCCCAGACTGAATGACACACACCCACAACTTGTCCTTGAGAGAAGCTATTCATACATACCATAGAGCACCTGTTGGATGTGGTGTAAATTCCTACATAGTCTCTGTCGATAGGGGAGTATCCAGTATAGTCAGAGGGGAGACTACAGCCACCTGAGAGCTCTATCTACACTTAGCTGCTATTGGGAATTCTAGGATACTGTACAGTACAACACAGAGACATAGAAGACTTCACAAACACACATGTCGACACACAAACTGCATATAGACTCTGCTTGTCTGTAAGTGAGGCAACTTTTTGCATAAAGAGAGTCAATCAAATCAAGATCGCTTGATAGATTGAGTAAATACACTCTGATTTGTTTACAGTTAACAACCTGTCCGTGTGTGTGTATGTGTGCGTGTGTGTTTAACTGCAAAGTGAGCCACACTGTCTACTCTAATTCAATCCAAACTCAATCATACCCTCAGCTCTCATGGGCCTGCCTCCCTCTACGATGTTCTTTACACTGTCTTATTCTATCAGAGTTCCTGTCTGTGCAGCTTCCAGTGAAACACTGTTCTCTCCCTCCTCACCACGCTGCACCCTGCCAAGCTTCCTGGGACTATCAGTCAGTCAGGAAAACAGGGTTTAGCTGGTGTTGAGTCTGTCTGTCATAGCTGATGTTAAATAATGCACAACCAGGGTCAACTGCATTGTAATGTACATGGGAGCACGGAATGTTTTTTAACAAGCACAGAGGAAAGACTAATAATCTATTCAAGCAGAAATCACATCCCTTGGTGAAAAGCAGGCAGGCTGACACATGCCCACACACACACATGCCCACACACACACACACACACACACACACACACACACACACACACACACACACACACACACACACACACACACACACACACACACACACACACACACACACACACACACACACACACACACACAGTCAAAGGTGCTGTGCAGAGGTAGTTTGAGCAGCTCAGCTCGGTAAATGAGAACCGTATTCCCTCTTACCCTCCATACGCTCCAAAAGTGAAACTCCTCTTTCTCTGCGGCATGCCAGCTAATGGGGCGGGAAGTAGACCAACAGTGAGTGAGTCAACTCGGCACTGAATGGAGCCTCTACCTCTGTCACTCACTCCCTCACGCTGACTGTGTGTGTTAGAGAGGGAGTGCGTGTGGCTGTTCACTCAGCTCCACTGCCCCTCCCTCCCTCTCTCCCTCCCTCGTCCCCTCTCATGCCTCCTTAACAAACAGGGGGGGGGGGGGGTATAATGAACAATTCAATAATTTGCTTATGGGTAGAAATAATGAGAGTACTATTTATACAAGGTAGTTGAGGACAGAAAAGGAGTGTCATTGGAGGTAATGTCATAGATGACAGAAAACAAGAAGTTCAACGTTGTGAGAAACATGATGCAGCTATTTATCTTCACAATCTACTGGGAACTTGTTTTTCACTCTTCTCTCTCTCTCTCTCTCTCCCTCCCTGTCTCTCTCCCTCTCTGAGGCAGCTGGTCAAACAACCCAATGCTGGTGGCTGTACTGATAAGGCCAAACAGATCATTACTCTTCTCACAAAGAGACACCACACACCAGCTCCAGGATGTCAACTGTTCCAAGAGCTCCAAGTTACAAGATATGAGTCAAAGCTAGAAAAGAAGAAGTACCACTCTCTCTTACTACTTACTTACTACTACTACTCACTCAACATACAGTAACTTCCCTTAAAATGTATACTATAGTACAGGGATCATCAAGGAGATTCAGCCTCAGGATGATTTTTTCTTGAGCGGATGGATGGTCAGGGGACCAGATTTAATCATTTGTAGACTTGAAATTGACCGCAAGAAGGCCAAACAGATATAATTTTTGACTAAAACATAATCATTTCAAACCTTGCTTACATTTGTATATACGATCACATCTACAGTATCTCTCTCTATTATGTGCAGGAATACTTTGGAATAGTTTTACCAAATTAAAATGACTTGGAACTGATTTGCTGGTGTTTTTACAGTCTTATACGCCCCCCTACAAATGTTATAAACATTTGTTTATATTATTATTTTATTTTTGTGTGAACACTTTTGGGGTGGGGGGATGAAGTAAAATCACTGCAGGCCAAATTCAGTTGGGGAACCCTGCTATAGTACAACCCTAGTAATACAGGAGGGCTGTTTAGAGCTGATACCAGCCAGTGTTAAAGCCTGTAGCACTGTGTCTCTGTATCACTATAGTGATTGGTTTCATTGATTAACTGCAGTAAATATTTGGCCAGAGTAGCCACCTCCTCTGGCAGACAGTTCCACTTGACTCACTGGCAAAGCAGGATCATTGATACCACAAGAAGAGAGTCAAAAACATAACTTGGATCATTATATACAAGCAACATTCAAGTTTTGGACAATATAGAACACTTCATTTTTAAATATGCTAAAGACAGAATTCAAAAAGCCATCATTGTAAGTGAATGTAGGATTGGACACACAGAGACACAGAGACCTTTTCTGTTTGGAATAAGATTCTATCTGACTGGAACTAATTCCATCATGAACCATTTTCCCCTTAGGGCCAGTGAGGTCCAACGCTATAACTGTAGAGCACTCATTGTAATTGAATGGATAGGCACTTAATGCATCAATGTAACTGATCAACAAATATAATCAATTAGATGCAGTTACACCATCTGTTTTCTCCAATAACGCACAGTGCCTTCAGAAAGTTTTCATGCCCCTCGACTTATTCCACATTTTGTTGTGTTACAGCCTGAATTCAAAATTGATGAAATAGATTTTTCTCTCTCAAACTTATGACTAAAACATAATCATTTCAAACCTTGCTTACATTTGTATATACGATCACATCTACAGTATCTCTCTCTATTATGTGCAGGAATACTTTGGAATAGTTTTACCAAATTAAAATGACTTGGAACACAATAACCCACAGAGACAAAGTGAAAACCTGTTTTTAGAAATGTTTGAATAAGAAATACATAAATATCTAATTTACATAAGTATTCAAGCCCCTGAGTCAATACTTATGTAGAAGCCCCTTTGGCAGCAATTAAAGGCAGCAATTAAAGCTGTGAGTCTTTCTGGGTAAGTCTCTAAGAGCTTGTACAACATTTGCACATTATTATTTTCAAAATTCTTCAAGCACTGTCAAATTGGTTGTTGATCATTGCCAAGCAACCATTCTCAGGTCTTGCCATAGATTTTCAAACTGTAACTCGGCCACGCAAGAACATTCGCTGTTTTCTTGGAAAGTAACTCCAGTGTAGATTTGGCCTTGTGTTTTAGGTTATTGTCCTGCTGAAAGAAGAATTAATCTCCCAGTGTCTGGTGGAAAGCAGACTGAACCAGTTTTTTTTTGCCTGTGCTTAGCTCTATTTTGTTAATTTTTTATCCCGAAAAACTCCCCCGTCTTTAAGGATTACAAGAATACCCATAACATGATACAGCCACCAATTTGCTTGAAAATATGGAGAGTTGTACTCAGTGATGTGTTGTATTGGATTTTCACCAAACATAACACTTTGTATTCAGGACAAAAAGTGAATTGCTTTGCCACATTTTTTGCAGAATTACTTTAGTGCCTTGTTGCAAACGGGATGCATGTTTTGGAATATGTTTGATTCTGTACAGGTTTCCGTCTTCTCCCTCTGTAAATTAGGTTAGTATTGCGGAGTAACTATATACAATGTTGTTGATCCATCCTAAGTTTTCTCCTATCACAGCCATTAAACTCTTTAACTGTGTTAAAGTCACCATTGGCCTCATGGTGAAATCCCCCAGCGGTTTCCTTCATCTCCGGCAACTGAGGTAGGAAGGACGCCTATATCTTTGTAGTGACTGGATGTATTGATACACCATCCAAAGTGTAATTAATAACTGCACCATGCTCAAGGGGATATTCAATGTCTGCTCTTATTGCACACAGAGTGGGTCCATGCAACTTATTACATGTGACTTGTTAAGCACATTTGTACTTCTGAACTTATTTAGGCTTGCATAACAAAGGAGTTGAATACTTATTGACTCAAGAGATTTCCGCTTTTCATTTTGAATTAATTTGTAAAAATATCTAAAACATAATTCCACTTTGAAATTGTGGGATATTGTGTGTAGGCCAGTGACAAAAAAACGAAATGTAATCCATTTTAAATTCAGGCTGTAACAAAATGTGGAAAAAGTCAAGGGGTGTGAATAGTTTCTGAAGGCACTATATGTTGTTGATTCCGAGTTTTCCCAATAATTTCTCAATTTCTTTAATTGACGGCTGAGCTACCCTAACAGTAATGTGCGGCACTATGGCTGTAAACATTTTCCAGTGTAAACTGTAAAGCCAGTGTGAGTAATGATCTCTGTCTGGCACTACAGCACAGAACAGACTGCTGAAACGTCCTCTGTTTTTTATCAATTCAGCAGCACTACAAGACTTTTGGGAAGTTCTGGTCCCCGTCTGCTTTTCAGACAATTTTATTAATCTAAGCAGTGTGTGTGTGTGTGTGAGAGAGAGAGAGAGTGACAGACAGAGCGTGCTATCACAGCAGAAGCAACAGGGCTGGAGCCCCAAAGGTCCTCTGACTGGCTGCTCTTTTGTCTTGAAGCACAAAGAAGCACAGATCCCTCAGTGATAACCAACCTCTCCTTCAGACTCACACGGCAATTGATTCACTACACTGATATCACCCTCTAGCAAAACAACATAACACAACAAGAACGAAAAAGAAATACAGTACGTTTTACAAAATATAGAGTTGAACTTCAAAACTAAGTGGTGAGCCAGACACCTTAAACTTCAAGGTTAGAATAACGCAATTATAACTTAATCTCAACAACACGCATTGATCAATGAATACCTTATTAAACAAGTATAGTGTGAACACACTGCATAGACGGTCTTATTACAGTACATCCACTGTTGTAATGGAGCATCCTGTCTCCGCCTTCAGACTGGCAATTTGTTCATGTGTAAATAAGGCCACGTGCATTCAATAATGTATCTCCAATCTGGTCTGGCTGTGTGGAGAAGATAGAGGGAGGCAGGGAGGGCTGAGGCAGATTGGGCTCCAGTTTCAGCAGGCAAGCAGGTCATTTGCTCTTGAGCAGAGTATGTGAGCGGAGCAGAGATGGAGCGGAGTGTGCCCAATTTGACTGGAGCATGGCACGAGATTCCCAAAGGCTAGAGCGTTGGCCTTCACGCCCGCTCCAAATTCGCTCCAGTAGCGCACACTTCATGAGCTCAGTGCATTCCTGTCCCAGCATGCACTTGTGTGTTGCTATAGCCCCTTGCATTAGCTACTGTCATGGAGTTCGCAAAATATTTTCATAAAGAAACTAATAAAAACGCACAAGTGCAAATTCAAAGTGACTAAAAAAGATGAGCAGGACTAAGCGCAAGAAAGGGAGTGCGGTGACGTAGTGTCCACAACTAAATAATAATTCTGAAAAATAATCTGAAAAGACACGTATCAAATCAAAATCAAATTGTATTTGTCACATGCTCCAAATACAACAGGTGTAGACCTTACCTTGAAATGCTTACTTACAAGCCCTTAACCAACAGTGCAGTTCAAGAAATCCTGTAAGCATGCTGGTGTAGTCCTACTTACTATGTGCTATGTGCAGAAAGGAACGAGGTGGGTAGATAACTCACATGCTAACAGAAAGGAAAGTGGTGGGTAGATAACTCACATGCTAACAGAAAGGAAAGTGGTGGGTAGATAAATCACATGCTAACAGAAAGGAAAGTGGTGGGTAGATAAATCACATGCTAACAGAAAGGAAAGTGGTGGGTAGATAAATCACATGCTAACAGAAAGGAAAGTGGTGGGTAGATAAATCACATGCTAACAGAAAGGAAAGTGGTGGGTAGATAACTCACATGCTAACAGAAAGGAAAGTGGTGGGTAGATAAATCACATGCTAACAGAAAGGAAAGTGGTGGGTAGATAAATCACATGCTAACAGAAAGGAAAGTGGTGGGTAGATAAATCACATGCTAACAGAAAGGAAAGTGGTGGGTAGATAAATCACATGCTAACAGAAAGGAAAGTGGTGGGTAGATAAATCACATGCTAACAGAAAGGAAAGTGGTGGGTAGATAAATCACATGCTAACAGAAAGAGAAGTGGTGGGTAGATAAATCACATGCTGACCACAGCTCGCGTTGCAAAATAAATGTACACATACATGTTATTCAATCATTGCATCCGCACTGTTCGCAAGCGTCTGCGTAGCCAGGTGATAAAATAGAAGTTGGTTCTATTTGTGATGCTTGACGCGCTGCAAATCCCGCCTCTCCCATCCCCTCATTGGTTTTTAGGAGCATTTACCCACGTGGGTGATTGAAAGATGAACTGGGGTACACACTCCAGACCAGTTGGTGGTGGTAATGCACTTTAAAGTTGGTTGCCAACTGCCACATAAAATCCAAAAAAGAAGAAGAAGCCTGAAGGAGGAGAGATTACTAGAAACAAACTCGGTTTACCATTTTATCTGTGGATTAATTGTCAGAGTAGAGGACCTTGTGCATTTCAGGTAAAATAACAACCCAATGTTTATATCCCAGGACAAATTATCTAGCAACAGCAAGCTATCTAGCTAAATTGCCATAAATGTTTAATGCTTTTCGACCTGTCCCCAAATTAATATAGTTGTTTCAGAGTTCGTTTTGATATTTCAACCTGCGTGTCCTGATTGTGTCTGGTATGGGTGGACAAAATCAACATGCACGTGATGACGCACGTGGACGCAAGCGCACAAGCGTTGTGGTCAGCATGTAAGTGTGTCATTGTAGCAAAGTATTTATAAACAAAAAATCGGATCTCTTAAAAGTTGTGTTCATTTTTGTTCTATTATCTATACAATAGGTCATATTCGTTTCGATTGGGTTATTTTGCCTAAAAACCATTAGGACTACCTATAGAAAAATAAAACAACTACTCGGCATCTCTGCCCAGCCTGGCAAGAGTGGCCAAAAGGGTGTTTATCATCCTCAGTGGCTCTGCAAGGCTGCTGGCCTGCTCTCCAGGCACCATCACATGAGCCTGAAGACACAGACTGGCCAAACTTGTGTTTCTAAAATTGAATTCCAAGGCATTGTAGACTGAACATAATAAGGCATTTTTTGTTTAATTTGCATTTAATTCTAAGTAAGCAACAGCCTATATGCGCAATTTATAGACTATAATACAACAAAATGTGGTTTAAATGCTGAAAGTTGTATGTCCCTGCCAGCCTACTGTGTCGCACTCACAAATGCTTTACAATGTATTTCTTTGTAGGCTTAAGCCTTGACATAATTGAAATAATATAGAATAAATAATTCATTTTTGTTGCTTTTTAGGCTCCCTGTCTGGCTCCTGACCTATTGTGTTTATATGCTGTTTAATATGACATGTAGTTTATTTGAAATGATAAGCGCTTCTTACATTCACCTTTTCATGTTTATTTAAATACTTTTCACTCAAACCATGTAGTTTGTTTTCAATACTTTAAAACCAAATGGTAGGTCCAGATAGTCCCAAAAATAGATGGGTGTTGGTTAAATTGTGATTTTAATGAATGGAGCGAATTTGGAGTGACAGTTTGTTTTTGTGAGTGCGGAACGGTTTTTAGCAGAGCATTTGGAAAGGACATGGAGCGCTGGAGTGGTGCACAAGCATCGCTCCATTACAGATGAGCGGGATTTCTGACCACTCAACTCTGCTCACATACTCTGCCCTTGAGGAATAAATCAGCATAGGCCTGAGCTGTAGAGAAGCGGACGCTAAAGAAACGAGCAGCTTTGTGTGTACGGCGCCTTTATATCAGGTCCGGGACCTGCATTCATCATTTCTATCCCTTTTAAAAGAAATCCACTTTTCCCTGTGGAGATGTTTAATGTGTTAAGAGGCAGGCCAAACAATATCAATCACTTGGGTTCACAAACAAACTTCCAGCACTAGGCTAACCAGGGCAGGCCTGCTGGGACCATTGCATCATTGAATCCTTTAGCCAACAACTTTTTATATTCTCCAGGTTTAAAGAGTCAAATAGTTGATACATATACGCATGGGCTCAACTTTCACTGGGGACATGCCCCCCCCCCCACATTCTGAAATTGCATTTTTACCCCCCCCCCCACCCACAGTTTTATCATTGGAATGTCATATAAAACGAGGCAACGGTGCGCTTTAGGACCATGCGGACGCCGACAAGCGGTCAGGTAGGCTGTTTGGAGTGTTTATCCAACTGAAAAAAATCCCCCCCTCACTTCTAAAACCAAAATTGAGCCCCTGCATAGACGTATCATTTCCGATAACCTCCTGAAGTCCTTTTGCCACCAATTTCAACCCAACAGAGGGGTCTCTTTAAAGCACTTCACACAGGGAGCTCTGTCTCTTTAAACTTCCTCTCTGGACCCCAGCATGAAGTGGTAAAGTAAGACTCAGCATTGCCCTTTGAAGAGTGAGGTTGGTTAATTATTCCAAAATCTTGGCCCTGTATCCTGATGAATACACTGCCTATAGCTGCAGTATAGGCCTACCTTTAAATAATTTCAGCAGTGGCCTGATAGAACAAGGTGTGCATACTGTATATGCTTGGTTATTTGGAGAGTGGGGGGGCTATTTAAATATTTGAAATGAGTAAATATTCAAACGGTAATTGTGCTGAGAAGCCAATTGGCCATTTCATTTTCATTACACTTTCATATTTCACTAACTGCATTTCACTAGCTGCATAGCCAGCAGGATACCAGTCAGCAGCATACCACCCTGCATCCCACTAATGGCTTGCTTCTGAAGCTAAGCAGGGTTGGTCCTGGTCGGTCCCTAGATGGGAGACCAGATTCTGCTGAAGTGGTGTTGGAGGGCCAGTAGGAGGCACTCTTTCCTCAGGTCTAAAAAAATATCCCAGGGCAGTGATTGGGGACACTGCCCTTGGTAGGGTGCTGTCTTTTGGATGGGATGTTAAAACGAGTGTCCTGACTCTCTGTGGTCACTAAAGATCCCATGGCACTTATTGTAAGAGTAGGGGTGTTAACCCCGGTGTCCTGGCTAAATTCCCAAGCTGTCCCTCATACAGTCACCTAATCATCCCCAGCTTACAATTTTCTCTTTCCTCTCCCCTGTAACTATTCCCCAGGTTGTTGCTGTAAATGAGAATGTGTTCTCAGTCAACTTACCTGGTTAAATTAGGCAATGAAATTACAAAAATAATTTCTCCCAACTCACTTGTTTATTCTCAATTTTTTGAGTAAGTGTAACAAATAAGTAACACAAAATTACAATTAAATAACATTTTTGCCTTTCAAAAATATTCAGTGACCAATATACTAGCCACCCTTCTGTTCAATAACTGCCATGAGCCTTCCGTCCATGGAGCCTGTCAGTTTCTTGATCTGTTCACAATCAACTTTCACTGAAGCAGCAACCACAGCCTCTCGAATGCTGTTCAAAGAGGTGTATTGTCTTCCCTTGCTGTAAATCTCACGTTTGAGAAGGGCCAACAAGTCCTCAATAGGATTTAAGTCAGGTGAGGAAAGGGACCAGGTCATTATTCAGGCATCTTTGAGGCCCTTGCTGGCAGGCCAAGCAGTGGAGTACTTGGATGCATGTGATGGAGCATTGTCCTGCACAAAGATCATGGCCTTCTTGAATGCTGAGGACATCTTCCTTGAAGAAAGAATCTTCAACAAACTGGCAGTAGGTTTGGGAGTTGAGTTTCAGGTCATCTTCAACCCGAAAAGGTCCAACTACCACATCCTTAATGATAGCAGGCCATACCAGTACCCCTCCTCCACCTTGCTGGCGCCTAACTTGAAGTGATGCCCTCTGTCCATTACTGATCCAGCCACGGTCCCATCCATCTGGTCCATCAAGAGTCACTCTCATTTCATCGGTCCATAAAACCTTTGAAAATTCTGGCTTCAGGTATTTCTTTGCCCAATCTTGACACTTCAACTTATGAATCTTATTCAGTGGTGGTCGTGTTTCAGCCTTCTTGACCTTGGCCATGTCTCTGAGCACTTGACACCTTGTACTTCTGGACACTCCAGGTAGGTTGCAGTTCTGGAATATGGTGGCACTGGAGGATAATGGGTTCCTGGTAGCTTGACGTTTAATTATTCTCAAGTCTTTTGCAGTTAATTTGCGCCTTTTCTTCTCCATGCGTTTTTTTGCGCCCCAGTTGACTATTCGCAAACAAAACGTTTGATTGTCCGGTGGTCACGCCTCAATAGTTCAGCTATTTCAAGAGTGTTGCATCCGTCTGAAAGGCATTTTAGTGTCAGTTAAATCTCTTTTTTGGCCCATTTTACCTGAGGTAATGCAGCTGCCTAATAATTATGCACACCTTGATAAGGTGTTATTCACTTTCGCCACACCCTCCCTCATTACACAAATACATATCACCTGAAAATTATTAAATCCAAAAGCATTGAAGTTTATATGGTTTGGAGTTGGAAAATGTGCATAGAAATAATGATAAGATCAGAATACTCACTTGCCTGATAATTCTGCACGCAATGTACTTCACAGGAGAGCCATTTGAAATGCATTTTTTGGGGGCAGAAATGCCTTCTGGAACATGTAAACTTTCATGTGCCTTAATAACAAACTTGTATGCCATCAGTAAATACGAATAAAATTGTTAAATTACGAGTCTAGTTGGTTTAGCCACAGAAGTCAGCAACCTTCCCACTAGCCATGATTGGCTGAGATAATGAGTGGGTTGGACATGCTGAGAGATGAGTTCGGATTGGTCTGCCATGTAGCAAGCTTTTGTCTATTTGAGCTG
Source organism: Salvelinus alpinus (assembly GCF_045679555.1). Lineage (NCBI taxonomy): Eukaryota > Metazoa > Chordata > Actinopteri > Salmoniformes > Salmonidae > Salvelinus > Salvelinus alpinus. The sequence goes on along the minus strand of NC_092102.1, from coordinate 21,325,299 downwards.
GTCAGTATGTGTAGGTAATCCTGTCTAACACATTTTATTTTTAACATATTGCATAGTAGAACTGCAAAAGTGTTGCTCTCCACTTTCTGGAGGACTGAGTTTTGAAATGAGTGGAATTAGAGTATGATAGCTAAGGACATGGAGAAAACACCTGTTTCATGTTTACATCTTCAAACTAAGTAAGGGCAACCACGTCATCCATGACAGGGACAAGTGTCTATGCCATGTAAGGTAGTCTAGCTAGCTATATTTTCAGATATTGCACATTTCTAATTCTGGCAGAAAGTCGTTTTCATTTCAAGTTAAAGTGTACTGTTAGCTAGCTAGCTAACGTTAGCTGGCTGGCTCGCTAGCTAACGTTAGTGTATGATCTGTGTAGTAATATTATTTGTATCTCAGAGTCATTTGCTTTGTCAAATCAAATCAAATTTTATTTGTCACATACACATGGTTAGCAGATGTTAATGCGAGTGTAGCGAAATGCTTGTGCTTTTAGTTCCGACAATGCAGTAATAACCAACGAGTAATCTAACCTAACAATTCCACAACTACTACCTTATACACACAAGTGTAAAGGGATAAAGAATATGTACATAAAGATATATGAATGAGTGATGGTATAGAACGGCATAGGCAAGATGCAGTAGATGGTATCGAGTACAGTATATACATATGAGATGAGTAATGTAGGGTATGTAAACATTATATTAAGTGGCATTGTTTAAAGTGGCTAGTGATACATTTTTTACATGTATGGCAGCAGCCACTCAATGTTAGTGGTGGCTGTTTAACAGTCTGATGGCCTTGAGATAGAAGCTGTTTTTCAGTCTCTCGGTCCCTGCTTTGATGCACCTGTACTGACCTCGCCTTCTGGATGATAGCGGGGTGTGGCTCGGGTGGCTGTTGTCCTTGATGATCTTTATGGCCTTCCTGTGACATCGGGTGGTGTAGGTGTCCTGGAGGGCGGGTAGTTTGCCCCCGGGGATGCGTTGTGCAGACCTCACTACCCTCTGGAGAGCCTTACGGTTTTGGGCGGAGCAGTTGCCGTACCAGGCGGTGATACAGCCTGACAGGATGCTCTCGATTGTGCATCGAATTTCTACAGCCACCTGAGGTTGAAGAGGCGCTGCTGCGCCTTCTTCACCACGCTGTCTGTGTGGGTGGACCAATTCAGTTTGTCCGTGATGTGTACGCCGAGGAACTTAACTTTCTACCCTCTCCACTACTGTCCGGTCAATGTGGATAGGGGGGTGCTCCCTCTGCTGTTTCCTGAAGTCCACAATCATCTCCTTTGTTTTGTTGACGTTGAGTGTGAGGTTATTTTCCTGACACCACACTCCGAGGGCCCTCACCTCCTCCCTGTATGCCGTCGCGTCGTTGTTGGTAATCAAGCCTACCACTGTAGTGTCGTCTGAAAACTTGATGATTGAGTTGGAGTCGTGCATGGCCACGCAGTCGTGGGTGAACAGGGAGTACAGGAGAGGGCTCAGAATGCACCCTTGTGGGGCCCCAGTGTTGAGGATCAGCGGCGTGGAGATGTTGTTACCTACCCTCGCCCGTCAGGAAGTCCAGTACCCAGTTGCACAGGGCGGGGTTGAGACCCAGGGTCTCGAGCTTGATGACGAGTTTGGAGGGTACTATGGTGTTAAAAGCTGAGCTGTAGTCGATGAACAGCATTCTCACATAGGTATTCCTCTTGTCCAGATGGGTTAGGGCTGTGTGCAGTGTGGTTGCAAATGCGTCATCTGTGGACCTATTGGGGCGGTAAGCAAATTGGAGTGGGTCTAGGGTGTCAGGTAGGGTGGAGGTGATATGGTCCTTGATTAGTCTCTCAAAGCACTTCATGATGACGGGGCGATAGTCGTCCCGATGTGCTACGGGGCGATAGTCGTTTAGCTCAGTTACCTTAGCTTTCTTGGGAACAGGAACAATGGTGGCCCTCTTGAAGCATGTGGGAACAGCAGACTAGGATAAGGATTGATTGAATATGTCCGTAAACACACCAGCCAGCTGGTCTGTGCATGCTCTGAGGACGCGGCTGGGGATGCCGTCTGGGCCTGCAGTCTTGCGAGGGTTAACACGTTTAAATGTTTTACTCACGTCCGCTGCAGTGAAGGTGAGTCCATAGGTTTTGGTAGCGGACCGTGTCAGTGGCACTGTATTGTCCTCAAAGCGAGCAAAGAAGTTGTTTAGTCTGTCTGGGAGCAAGACATCCTGGTCCGCGACGGGGCTGGTTTTCTTCTTGTAATCCGTGATTGACTGTAGACCCTGCCACATACCTCGTCTCTGAGCCGTTGAATTGCGACTCTACTTTGTCTCTATACTGACGCTTAGCTTGTTTGATTGCCTTGCGGAGGGAATAGCTACACTGTTTGTATTCGGTCATGTTTCCAGTCACCTTGCCCTGGTTAAAAGCAGTGGTTCGCACTTTCAGTTTCGCGCGAATGCTGCCATCAATCCACTGTTTCTGGTTGGGGAATGTTTTAATAGTTGCTGTGGGTACGACATCGCCAATGCACTTGCTAATGAACTCGCTCACCGAATCAGCGTATTCGTCAATGTTGTTGTTTGACGCAATGCAGAACATATCCCAATCCACGTGATCGAAGCAAACTTGAAGCGTGGAATCAGATTGGTCGGACCAGCGTTGAACAGACCTGGGAGCGGGAGCTTCCTGGTTTAGTTTCTGTTTATAAGCTGGAAGCAACAAAATTGAGTCGTGGTCAGCTTTTCCGAAAGGAGGGCGGGGAAGGGCCTTATATGCTTCGCGGAAGTTAGAATAACAATGATCCAGGGTTTTACCAGCCCTGGTAGCACAATCGATATGCTGATAGAATTTAGGGATTCTTGTTTTCAGATTAGCCTTGTTAAAATCCCCAGCTACAATGAATGCAGCCTCAGGATATGTGGTTTCCAGTTTACATAGAGTCAAATAAAGTTTGTTCAGGGCCATCTATGTGTCTGCTTGGGGGGGAATATAATCGGCTGTGATTATAATCGAAGAGAATTCTCTTGGTAGATAATGCGGTCGACATTTGATTGTGAGGAATTCTAAGTCAGGTGAACAGAAGGACTTGAGTTCCTGTATGTTGTTATGATCACACCACGTCTCGTTAATCATAAGATGTTAAGATGTTTGTTTCTGTCGTCGCGATGCGTGAAGAAACCAGCTGGCTGTACCGACTCCGATAGCGTCTCGAGTGAGCCATGTTTCCGTGAAGCAAAGAACGTTACAGTCTCTGATGTCTCTCTGGAATGCTACCCTTGCTCGGATTTCATCAACCTTGTTGTCAAGAGACTGGACATTGGCGAGTAGTATGCTCGGGAGCGGTGCGCGATGTGCCTGTCTCCGGAGCCTGACCAGAAGACCGCTTCGTCTGCCCCTTTTACGGCGTCGTTGTATTGGTTTGCCGGCTGGGAGCCGATACATTGTCCCGGGTGGTGGGCAAAACACAGGATCCGCTTCGGGAAAGTCATATTCCTGGTCGTAATGATGGTGAGTTGACGTTGCTCTTATATCCAGTAGTTCCTCCCAACTGTATGTAATAAAACCTAAGATTACCTGGGGTACCAATGTAATAAATAACACGTAAAAAAATAAAAATAAATAAAAATACTGCATAGTTTCCTAGGAACGCGAAGCGAGGCGGCCATCTCTGTCGGAAGTTAGAACTGTTAGTTATAGCCTAATGTTAGCTAGCTAACATTGAACCTGGTTGGGTAGCTACCTGCAGATTCATGCAGGGTGGTAACGCCATGAGTTGGGATTATGGTTCATTGTTTAGCTAGCTAGCTACATGTCTTAACAAAGGACTCCACTATGCAAGTAACCATTTCAATAGAATGTCACTGCAACAACTGTTGATAGACGTAGCTGGTAAGTTCGCTCTATCTACTCTGAATTCAGAGCACTCTCGTCTGAGTGAGCCAGAGCGCAGAATAACTGACAAATTTACGAATGCTCAACAACCGTTGAATATGGCCGGTGTCAGTAAACATTGGCAAAAAAGCATCAATTGTTGCCAGCAGCACAGTTGCGGTCACCAACGCTCTGGATAACAGAAAACAGCCTAACCAGCTCTGCTAGAGTGAGTAAAATGGTCAGAGTGAGCTGTTCTCGCATTTGTGTCTGGAAGTAGCTAGCAAGCTAGCCAACATTAGCCAGTTAGCTTGGGTGCTTGACTGCTGTTTTTAGGACAGAATGCTCGGATCAACGCTTAAAGAAATGGGTGGGGCTAAAGCTTAAGAGGGTGTGAACGATGCTGAATGGGTGTAGACAAAGAAGAGCTCTCCAGTAGGTCCCAAAACATTCAAAGGCCATTTTCTCAAACGTGAGGATACAAGTTTAGTAACTTTTAAAGCAAAATTACTTTCTCATTGTTCCTCAACTATAGTGTATGATATACAATTTTCTAACTTTTTTAGTCTCTACTTTTATCCAATGTTAAAAACACAATTTCAAAAGTTACTATATAAGACCGAATCGAGCCGGTCGGTCATATTTGTTTTGCCTGAATTACTGAGTGTTCTTAAACATAAAAGGTATTCCAATGCAGCCATTGCATAGCTGACTGTTGTAAAAGCAGCCATTTGAAATTAGCTCATGTGTGGCTCTGTGTGTTGTTGACAGTTTGACATGAGTGGTGTTGAGCCCGCTGGGCTGTAAGTGGTGTTACAGAGTCCCACAGGCCCCTCTGAGCTACACACACAGCCCCATGCACACACACATACACACCCTTGGCACATGCTCCACACACTGTGGCCTTTCATATGGTCTAATTAGAGGGGCAGGATATTATGGCTGACAACAGATGAAAAGGAGTGTTGTTGTTCAGGCTACAGGCTACCGTGTGGAACTCTCTCTCTCTCTCTCTCTCTCTCTCTAGAAATGGGGGTGAAGTTTACATACACTTAGGTTGGAGTCATTAAAACTCGTTTTTCAACCACTCCACAAATTTCTTGTTAACAAACTATAGTTTTGCCAAGTCGGTTAGGACATCTACTTTGAGCATGACACAATAACTTTTCCAACAATTGTTTACAGACAGATTATTTCACTGTATCACAATTCCAGTGGGTCAGACGTTGACATACACTAAGTTGACTGTGCCGTTAAACAGCTTGGAAAATTCCAGAAAATTATGTCATGGCTTTTGAAGCTTCTGTTAGGCTAATTGACATCATTTGAGTCAATTGGTGGTGTACCTGTGGATGTATTTCAAGGCCTACCTTCCAACTCAGTGCCTCTTTGCTTGACATCATGGGAAAATCAAAAGAAATCAGCCAAGACCTTAGAAAAAAAATTGTAGACCTCCACAAGTCTGGTTCATCCTTGGGAGCAATTTCCAAACACCTGAAGGTACCACGTTCATCTGTACACACAATAGTATGCAAGTATAAACATCATGGGACCACGCAGCCGTCATACCGCTCAGGAAGGAGATCCATTCCGTTGCCTAGAGATGAACGTACTTTGGGTCGAAATGTGCAAATCAATCCCGGGAACAACAGCAAAGGACCTTGTGAAGATGCTGGAGGAAACGGGTACAAAAGTATCTATATCCACAGTAAAATTAGTCCTATTTCAACATAACCTGAAAGGCCGCTCAGCAAGGAAGAAGCCACTGCTCCAAAACTGCCATAAAAAAGCCAGACTACGGTTTGCAACTGCACATGGGGACAAAGATCGTACTTTTTGGAGAAATGTCCTCTGGTCTGATGACACAGAAATAGAACTGTTTGGCCATAATGACCATCGTTATGTTTGGAGCAAAAAGGGGAACGCTTGCAAGCCGAAGAACACCATCCCAACCGTGAAGCACGGGGTGGCAGCATCATGTTGTAGGGGTGCTTTGCTGCAGGAGGGACTGGTGCACTTCACAAAATAGATGGCATCATGAGGCAGGAAAATTATGAGGCAATATTGAAGTAACATCTCAAGACATCAGTCAGGAAGTTAAAGCTTGGTCGCAAATGGGTCTTCCAAATGGACAATGACCCCAAGCATACTTCCAAAGTTGTGGCAAAATTACTTAAGGACAACAAAGTCAAGGTATTGGAGTGGGCATCACAAAGCCCTGACCTCAATCCTGTAGAACATTTGTGGGCAGAACTGAAAAAGCGTGTGTGAGCAAGGAGGCCTACAAACCTGACTCAGTTACACCAGCTCTGTCAGGAGGAATGGGCCAAAATTCACCCAACTTATTGTGGGAAGCTTGTGGAAGGCTACCCGAAACGTTGGACCCAAGTTAAACAATTTAAAGGCAATGCTACCAAATACTAATTGAGTGTATGTAAACTTCTGACCCACTGGGAATGTGATGAAAGAAATAAGAGCTGAAATGAATCATTCTCTCTACTATTATTCTGACATTTCACATTCATAAAATAAAGTGGTGATCCTAACTGACCTAAGACAGGGAATTTTTACTAGGATTAAATGTCAGGAATTGTGAAAAACTGAGATTAAATGTATTTGGCTAAGGTGTATGTAAACTTCTGACTTCAACTGTATGTTAACATCCTGTATAGATCTATGATTATTAAGACGTGACATGAAAGTAATTAGGCATCGTATACTGTATTATTTCTGCATTCAGAAATAATAATAACCTCTCTTGGACTGACTCATCGAATTCACTTACTAAACGCTTTCCTATGGGGAAGAGAAACTTCTTCAAAGTAGCCATCTACTGATCAATGAATTCTGCTTGTCTGTCTTGGTTACTTCAGACAATGACTTGCAAGGCAGGTCTGTGATGAGGTGAGGGCGATCGGGACACATTGCTCCATGAGCCTGGATCGATCACAGAGAGAGAAAGATCTATTTCAGCTCTAATGGCTCCTCAGTGTTATGATATCTCTCCACTCTGGCCCGGGCAGCACTGTGATGGATCGCTTTCTGTGGCCACAACCACTCTCTCTGCCACGCGATCAATAGAGACCCAGCCCAGTGAGAACGGACAGGACAGAACAAGTCTACTTGAATATTCATGACAAAGGAAATATGGCAAGTTTTATTCTTTTAACTATGATAGATAGGATGGAGTAGAATGGAAGAGCTGAAGTGCCTTGTGTTGGAATAATCCATTCAAAAGGACTTGTTTGGAGAAATTAATAGGCAAAATCTGTGGAAAGATCATAATCAGATTAATAATCATTAACCTAACATTTCATGTTTTATCAAGTGTGACTAAATCAGTATGTACTTTATCTAATTGGCCAGTGAGGATGTCCACGGGGGACAGGGCAGGTCAGAGTAAGAGTGTCCTCTGCTGGACAATGGAGGGATTGATGCACTTCATCAGCCCTCAAGGAGCTGCCGAAGGGGTGACAGTGTCAGCTCTCAAGTGAAAACCATATAAAAACTAAGGGTGTTTTCACACTTGGTCCCTTTCAGACAATGTTTGTGAACTCAGTGCAGTTCGCTTAACTTTTTGTGCAGTGTGAACACTCCAAAGGAACTCAGACCCCTCAAAAGAGCCCCTGAAGTGAACAAGTTGGGTACTACCAAAGCATCTCCAGAGTGCATAAAAGGAGATTACCGTGACTCAATGGTCACGTGAAATTTTACTGCGGTCATGACTCATGATTGCCGGTGTACAATTTTCAATCACAGCATTATTTAATCTGCAGTTCTTCTTCTGCTATGTATTCTGTGACCAATAATATGTACCTGTTAATAGTATCTTCTTATTACAATTATTATACATTTTTACCATTTAGCAGACACTCTAGAGTGACTTACAATTAGTACATTCATCTTAAGATAGCTAGGTGAGACAACAACACATCACAATCGTATTAAGTACATTTTCCCTCAACAAAGTTTTTATCAGCAAAGCCAGTGCTAGCGGGAAAAGAGAAGTGCCTTTTTTATGTCTCATCTCTTAACTAAATACAATCTATTAGCTTCCAAAATGTAAGTAGGTATATCAAGCTGTCCGATAACACAATCTGATGGAATGGCTTGCCCTGCACTTTGTAAAAACCCAGAGTTCAGTGAGTGAAATGTTGGAATGTTGCACTGAATTCAACAGGTGTAGACCTTACAGTGAAATGTTTACTTACGAGCCCCTAACCAACAATGCAGTTTAAAAAAACTAATACAGATAAGAATAAGAAATTAAAGTAACAAGTAATTAAAGAGCAGCAGTAAAATAACAACAGAGAGACTATATATACAGGGGGGTACCGGTACAGAGTCAATGAGCGGGGGCACCGGTTAGTTGAGGTAATATGTACATGTAGGTAGAGTTATTAAAGTGACTATGCATAGATGATATCAACAGAGAGTAGCAGCGGTGAAAAAGGGGGGAAGGGGCAATGCAAATAGTCTGGTAGCCATTTGATTAGGTGTTTATGAGTCTTATGGCTTGGGGATAGAAGCTGTTTAGAAGCCTTTTGGACCTAGACTTGGCACTCTGGTACCACTTGCTGTGCGGTAGCAGAGAGAACAGTCTATGACTGGGTGGCTGGAGTCTTTGACAATTTTTAGGGCCTTCATCTGACACAGCCTGCTAGAGAGGTTCTGGATGGCAGGAAGCGTGGCCCCAGTGATGTACTGGGCCATACGCACTACCCTCTGTAGTGCCTTGCGGTCGGAGGCCGAGCAGTTGTCATACCAGGCAGTGATGCAACCAGTCAGGATGCTCTCGATGGTGCAGCTGTAGAACCTTTTGAGGATCTGAGGACCATGCCATTTTCAGTCACCTGAGGGGGAATAGGTTTTGTCGTGCCCTCTTCATGACTGTCTTGGTGTGCTTGGACCATGTTAGTTTGTTGGTGATGTGGACACCAGGGAACTTGAAACTCTCAACCTGCTCTACTGCAGCCCCGTCAATGAGAATGGAGGTGTGCTCGGTCCTCTTTTTCCTGTAGTCCACAATCATCTCCTTTGTCTTGATCACGTTGAGGGAGAGGTTGTTGTCCTGGCACCACACGGCCAGGTCTCTGACCTCCTCCCTATAGTCGTTGTCGGTGATCTGTTGTGTCATCTGCAAAGTTAATGATGGTGTTGGAGTCGTGCCTGGCCGTGCAGTCATGAGTGAACAGGGAGTACAGGAGGGGACTGAGCATGAACCCTTGAGGGTCCCCTGTGTTGAGGATCAGCGTGGCAGATGTGTTGTTACCTACCTTTACCACCTGGGGGCGGCCTGTCAGGAAGTCGGTGGGCGGTGTTTAGGGCGGTGTTTAGTCCCAGCTCATCGATGAGCTTTGAGGGCACATTGGTGTTGAATGCTGAGCTGTATTCGCAGAACTCACATTTTTGGCACATCATGTCTAAACTATCCCTTAAAGTTCCGTTGTAATATGTCCTAAGACACAGACCTAATGGAATACTTTATGAACTCAATTATATATCTATTCAGGAGGTTAACATATGTTATTCACTCCCATCCCCTTTCTATTAGTCCCCCGAGAGAGAGAAATATAAGCATAGACCATTTTATAGCAGGAAAGTGAAAAGACAGCACCAGCTGAAGGGGCTGCCAGAGCTACTAGCTACTTATTGATGCATAAACTAAAGAAGTTGGAGAAACTTTCTCTTACACACTTTATATATGGTCATAATATGGTTTATCCGTGGCCAATTATCACAATACATGTACCGTCACTTATTAAAACATCTTAGGGATCCCTTAAGCTCGAATCCCGTTACCGGGTTAGATTTGACAACATCTGGTTAAATTGCAGAGCGCCAAATTCAAACTACAGAAACATAAATATTTAACATTCATATAAATACAAGTGTAATACATAAAAATAAAGCTCAACTTCTTGTTAATCCAGCCGCTGTGTCAGATTTCAAAAAGGCTTTACGGCGAAAGCACACCATGCGATTATCTGAGGATAGCCCACCCCCTCACAAAAACCATTTTTCAACCAGGCTAATGCGACACGAAAGTCAGAAATAGCGATATAATAAATGCCTTACCTTTGAAGATCTTCATCTTTTTCCAATCCCAAATGTCTGTGACACAATGAATGGTCGTTTTGTTCGATAAATTCCTTCTTTATATCCCCAAAATGTCAATTTATTTGATGTGTTTGATTCAGAAATACACCGGTTCCAACTCGCCCAACATGACTACAAAGTATCTAATAAGTTACCTGTAAACTTGGTCCAAACAATGTTTCTAATCCAACCTCAGGTACCCTAAAATGTAAATAATCGATCAAATTTAAGACGGAATAAACGGTTTCCAATACCGGAGAAAAATAACCAGAAGCCATCCTGTTCACGCGCACCAAAAGACTTGAGTCCATCTGAGTGACACATGGGAAGAATAGGTCTACTTCTTCATTTCTCAAAAGAAAAACATCGAACAATTTCTAAAGACTGTTGACATCTAGTGGAAGCCATAAGAACTGCAATCTGGGCCCTAAGAAATCAGGTTTATCCATAGAAAGCATTGGAAAACACAATGACCTCAAAAACAATTTTCCCTGGATGGTTTGTCCTCTGGGTTTCGCCTGCAATATCAGTTCTGTTATACTCACAGACATTATTTTAACAGTTTTAGAAACTTTAGAGTGTTTTCTATCTAATACTACCATGCATATGTATATCCTAGCTTCTGGGCCTGAGTAACAGGCAGTTTACTTTGGGCACGCTTTTCATCCAGACGTGAAAATACTGCCCCCTATCCCGAAGAAGTTTTAACTTAAGTAACCCACAGTAACCTAAAGTAATACAGCACAGAGCATACTGTCATGGTTCCACCTGTCACCAGAGGGCAGCAAAGACTGTCCTAGAGACATTAACGACACTCAAGTGTGTCATATTTACTCGTTATGATTTCCCTGTTAAAAGAGGTGTGCTTACTCTTGTCCTTTTCAGAAGCTTGAATTGTTTACAGCGTGTGTGTGTTGGTTTTCAAGTGTACTGTGATCCTGCGGCTACCGTTTCTCAGTAAAGTATTATGTTTATCCTTAACCACTGAATCCTCGTTTGGTCTCTTCTCTGCACCTGGGTCCAACCTCACCACGTCACACATACAAATTCACAGTGGGTTGGTGGTGAGCTACGTCAGCCAAAATAGTATAATTGTATTACTTCATAATTATTGATGGACTCACCATGTTAAACTCAGTGGGACAGAATGCCAACAGAGAGGAAACAAGCAGAAATCACTACAGGGGTGTAGGGGTGGGAATTGCCAGGGACCTCACGATATGATATTATAGCGATAGCTAGATCCCACAGCATGCAGTCAGTCAGCTAGTATAGATTAGTAAAATAAACTCCTCTGTAATTTGATCGTTATGCATAATCTTTTCAAGCATGTCCATGAATATTCACACACACTCCACATATATGAATAATCCAGTAGAGGTAATTAGTGGTTGCTAAGATGTAAAGATGTAGACATACTTATGGATGCCTAAATGTGCTAGCTACTGTTAGCTAATGAATAGTCTTCAATAGTACAAAATCCATAAAAGTCTTCAATATTTCAGCACCATAGACAGCAGTGGCTGTGAGGTTCTATGGCGTACTAGTCACTAGTATACAGTACTGCTCTCAGCTGTACAGTATTCTCTTCACAGTCAACTAAAATCAGACAACCATTGACCCATAATTATGGACCCCTTTATAGTGACACTACCACTCTGGCTGCTCAGTGTGCAGTGTCACCATCGCAGAGATAGTCTGACTTTCTAATCTGAAAGACTCCAGAAGCAGCTTGCTATAGGGCCACATGGACACTGCACAGTCAACACTCTTTACCACACTCTCTCTCGCCCTCTGTCTTTCTCTCTCTACCACATGTGGATGCTATGCATAATATCTTTAGCAGAGAGGAGCAAGAGGTCCCTCTTCCTCTAGACTACCAGCATACAGGAGAGGAGATATGGCTCAGAGTGGTGACTTCAGACTCGTACTCTGCTGCTGTGCTATGCTGAGGGCGAGTGTAACGGATGTGAAATGGCTAGCTAGTTAGCGGGTACGCGCTAGTAGCGTTTCAATCAGTTACGTCACTTGCTCTGAAACCTAGAAGTAGTGTTGCACCTTGCTCTGCAAGGGCCGCGGCTTTTGTGGAGCGATGGGTAACGACGCTTCGTGGGTGACTGTTGTTGATGTGTGCAGAAGGTCCCTGGTTCGCGCCCGTGTCGGGGCGAGGGGACGGTCTAAAGTTATACTGTTACACGAGGATAAAGCTACTAAGTAGGTGTAGTAAACATGCAATCCATGCAGTATGAAACACTTGGTTTTCAGGTCCACATCACTTTGTCGTACCTTAGTCTCATATTCAATGTGAGAAAGGTGGATTTTGAGGTTTGCAAGTACTATGTACAAACACCCTTGCACAGACAGACAAACACTTCAGTAGGACTTTCTTATGTTTAACCTTCCCCACTCTAAGACACCCTGTCTCCATGACCACACAGAAGAGAGGTGGTCACGGCCATCAACCCTGTTCACATTCTAGCAGGATAAAAACACTTCAGCTTCACCGCTCTCAATCTACACACAAGTCTTATGCTAAACACACAGATCAGGTGACAGAAACACATTTCATGCTGTGCTATTTCAGACAAGCCGTCTTCCATCAAGACAGGTCCTTTTGAAGTCACCTCAGCCAAGTGACAGGGTAAACATAAGGGGGGGGGGGGATACTGATGATGCCGAGACACATCCATTTACACCAGAGGTGTCAAACTCTTTTTGTGCCCGAGGCCGCATTCGGTCTTCAATGAGGTGTGGAGGGCCATACTGAAAATAGTTTTGACTTCCTCGCCGTCAAAACGTGCAAAATATACTTCTATGTTCATCGTTTTTGGAATTTTAGATGCTCCCTGACTGTCTAGCTTTATTTGGGTGATTATCAGTGAGCTGGACCCAGTCAAGAAACTGTATGAATGTAGGTCCATTATAATTTCTACACCGTTGAGTTTGTTTCCCTTCCTCGAATTTGTTTAATTATTTTGTATTTCATTTTTTACTCAAACCACCCGCGGGCTGAATCCGTCCCGCAGCCCGTATGTTTGCCACCCTTGATTTACACACTTAGGAAACAGCTAGAATACATGATGGGTTATGTTTTTCATAAGGTCTGTGTGCATAAATTACTTTGCAGGGGACATGGTATTTTGATAAATATATAGGCTATTCCATGGGGGAAAATGGAGGGCGCCAGTTTAACATTGAAAGACCAAGTCAGATATGTAAATACATCATTTCATATGTATAGGCTTAGCAGGAATCATGTAATGAAACCAGGCAAACAAAAATAAAACGCCTGACTCAAAGATTAGCATGTATCCCCATGAACACACCTGAATAAATAACCACCCACAGAGCTAAGCCAGTGACGCAAACATTAGGTAAATATAGCAGAATTACAGAGGCAGAGAGGAGGGTGGTAGTGGTGGGTGACTCATTCCAAAGCCATTAAAGAGAAAGTACTATCTCGCACTCTAATAAGCTGCTAGCTCTAGTCCAGTTGACATCACATCTGCATCCCAAACACTATTCCCTACACTGTGCACTACGTTTGACCAGAGCACTATAGGTGCACTATTAAGGAATAGGGTGCCATTTGGGGCACAGCCCACATCTTTAGCGGTTGTTGAAACAGCAGCACACAGATGCGGTCTCCAGATAAATAATTAATTGCAGAGGAAGCTGATGCATCCATCCCTCATGCCTTCAAAAAAAGCATTAGTACCAACATCCACCTTTAAACAGTGTTTGTGCTACAGTAGCTATCTGCCTGGCCTGCAACATCTACATAGAACACTGAACCGGTCTATAATTACCACTGCATTGATACCAGTTTCCTTCCAATAACATAGTTATCAGTACACACATGTAAATTACGAACAGGAATAGAAAGATAAAAAAAGAATACAAATGTAATGTTAATTCAGTGTGTTCTACCATTTAGCTTCTGAGCATCCTTGAACAACACTGATCCTACATAATTACAAGCATGTAAATCGAGACAACACTGACAGTGCTATAATTTAGATGGTGTTCATGGAGAGAGAGAATGAAGGAGAGAGCGTGAGGAAGAGAGAGAGAATGAACATTTTAGAACGAGAGAGTATGAGGGGGGAGAAGAGAAAAATATTATGATGCACCCCGACTTCCACAGGACACAGTGTGCTCCACACATAGTGCAGTCAGAACACGAGCAGCATTATGAAAGAAGCAGAAATCATCATCTCCTGAGCAGCCAGCCAGCCCAGCAGCCTCACACAAACTACTAGCTACCGCATAAATAATTCATGATATGAGATCTGGCGGAGCTTTAGTGGAAATTGACTGGGAGAAGTTCAGAGGCTTTTCTCTCTCTCTCGTCAGCTAGTCCTGATGCACTGGAGGGAGGATAATGAGCAGCACTGAAGGGCTGACTGTCTCCCTGTTACACACACTGAATGTAGGTCTGCTGAATGCTAACTACTGTACTGCTTAATTTGGAGATAATGGGGAATGGTGGGTTTTATCTTTTGGATATCAATTTTGTAGAGTGCAGTTATATCATTCTACTTGGTAAATAACTATATAGTATTAGTACAAAGCTAACATTTTCCTGTTCTGATATTCTAAATCTTTGGCTTTATGCCAACAAAGGTAAATGAGGTCAGTGAAGGGCCCATTAGGACAACGAAACAAGGTAGGAGGTACACTGGTGTCATCCATTAGTGAAACATGAGCCAAGAATCAGGTTAACCTTTTTAACCACAGAGCTCCAAAAAATGTACAATGTGAAGTAGATGAATCAAGATGTTGTGGATTTGGACTCATTCACTGTACAGTCGTGGCCAAAAGTTTGAGGATGACACAAATATTAACTTCCACAAAGTTTGCTGCTTCAGTGTCTTTAGATATTTTTGTCAGATGTTACTATGGAATACTGAAGTATAATTACAAGCATTTCATAAGTGTCAAAGGCTTTTATTGACAATTACATGAAGTTGATGCAAAGAGTCAATATTTGCAGTGTGGACCCTTCTTTTTCAAGACCTCTGCAATCCGCCCTGGCATGCTGTCAATTAACTTCTGGGCCACATCCTGACTGATGGCAGCCCATTCTTGCATAATCAATGCTTGGAGTTTGTCAGAATTTGTGGGGTTTTGTTTGTCCACCCGCCTCTTGAGGATTGACCACAAGTTCTCAATGGGATTAAGGTCTGGGGAGTTTCCTGGCCATGGTCCCAAAATATCGATGTTTTGTTCCCCGAGCCACTTAGCTATCACTTTTGCCTTATGGGAAGGTGCTCCATCATGCTGGAAAAGGCATTGTTCGTTACCAAACTGGATGGTTCCTGGATGGTTGGGAGAAGTTGCTCTCGGAGGATGTGTTGGTACCATTCTTTATTCATGACTGTGTTCTTAGGCAAAATTGTGAGTGAGCCCACTCCCTTGGCTGAGAAGCAACCCCACACATGAATGGTCTCAGGATGCTTTACTGTTAGCATGACACAGGACTGATGGTAGCGCTCACCTTGTCTTCTCCGGACAAGCTTTTTTCCGGATGCCCCAAACAATCGGAAAGGGGATTCATCAGAGAAAATGACTTTACCCCAGTCCTCAGCAGTCCAATCCCTGTACCTTTTGCAGAATATCAGTCTGTCTCTGATGTTTTTCCTGGAGAGAAGTGGCTTCTTTGCTGCCCTTCTTGACACCAGGCCATCCTCCAAATGTCTTTGCCTCACTGTGCGTGCAGATGCACTCACACCTGCCTGCTACCATTCCTGAGCAAGCTCTCTACTGGTGGTGCCACGATCCCGCAGCTGAATCAACTTTAGGAGATGGTCCTGGCGCTTGCTGGACTTTCTTGGGCACCCTGAAGCCTTCTTCATTACAATTGAACCGCTCTCCTTGAAGTACTTGATGATCCGATAAATGGTTTATTTAGGTGCAATCTTACTGGCAGCAATATCCTTGCCTGTGAAGCCCTTTTTGTGCAAAGCAATGATGACAGCACGTGTTTCCTTGCAGGTAACCATGTTTGACAGAGGAAGAACAATGATTCCAAGCACCACCCTCCTTTTGAAGCTTCCAGTCTGTTATTCGAACTCAATCAGCATGACAGAGTGATCTCCAGCCTTGTCCTCGTCAACACTCACACCTGTGTTAACGGGAGAATCACTGACATGATGTCAGCTGGTCCTTTTGTGGCAGGGCTGAAATGCAGTGGAAATGTTTTTGGGGGATTCAATTCATTTGCATGGCAAAGGGGGACTTTGCAATTAATTGCAATTCATCTGATCACTCTTCATAATATTCTGGAGTATGTGCAAATTGCCATCATACAAACTGAGGCAGCAGACTTTGTCAAAATTAATATTTGTGTCATTCTCAAAACTTTTGGCCACGACTGTACATGTAAATACATCAGGTGACCAATAACACTCTAAAACCCATCATGTTCGCCATGGCCTTGTAAAGTTAAAGGGATACTCTGGGATTTTGGCAATGAGGCCCTTTATCTACTTCCCCAGAATCAGATGAACTTGTGGATACAATTTTTTTGTCTCTGAATGCAGTTTGAAGAAAGTTGCTAACTAGTGCTAGCGCAAACGCTAACTAGAGTTAGCGCTATGACTGGAAGTCTATGGGTAGCATGCTAGTATGCTAGTAGATACCAATAGACTTCCAGTTATTGTGCTAATGCTAGTTAGCATTGGTTCACAAAACTCTCTCTAACTTCCTTCATACTGGACACAGAGACAAAAAAATCCTGAAGTATCCCTTTAATGTACCGCTATATTCATAAACCATACCACTAATGACATTCAGTTAATATTTAGGTGAGGGCTACATAATTCACACACAAGTCCTATGGGACCTTATCAATAAAAAATCCCTACCTATGTATGCAGTGGCACCAGCAGGATATGTTCCCTAAAGTTCTCCCTGACAGTCCCAGATCCCTAGAGACAGACAGACAGGAGTCAATTAACAGCTGGCCTCAGGCTACTGTCCCCAATGTCCGCGTGAATCCACAGGATCCAGGGTGAGAATGGGATTTCCAAGGACACGTCCCTGCAGCTGAGCTCATAGGGAAAGTGCATTTTAAAGAAGCCTTTGTTCCTTTAAGGGGCCAGATAGTTTCAGTTTATTCATGAGGATGTTCTATGCGGGTTTCACAATGCTTTTAAAAAAGAAAAAGAACATGGTGACATTAAGTAATAACAAACAAAATTCTGTTTTGGAAGGAGCCACATTGTCAACAGGAAAATCTTCCCACACAGTGACAATGATGATGACGATAATGATGTTGCTGAGCTGAGCCATAACGTAACTATGTTAAAAATAATAGAAGACAGTCTGTTTGGAGGGAGTGTCAGAGTAGTGCGAACCCACTCTCTCTCCTCCTGAGTGTCCATACAGGCTCCCAGTGCCAACACAGAAACAGAACAAGGAGAGCAGAGCAGAGTCACTCATCTGGAAGCATAAGGGATGGAGGGAAGGAGTAAGGGATGGAGGAGTGGTGGTCGATAAGGTTACTGGGTAGATTGGCTTAGGGGAGAGATATTTCAGAAACCCTGATATGCAGTCACTGTATTCTATTAGCTCCTCAGGAAATAGAAACTCAATTTAGGCAATAGTGAATGCACTTGTTACCCCAAAAGGACAGCCTTGCCCAGGGAAGGTTTGGGACCACAAAAATATTAACTCATCATGAGGGGCCACAGTTGCCAAACTAATTTTATGCAATTCTACAAATTTTGCCATGGGGTGGAGAGGAATGTTTGCAGTATGATATCCGAGTGAGACTGACTAACAAAACCGATTGTAGCCCCTGGGCCGGTAATTCGACCATGATAACAAGTTTGGATAGATGGCCACTAAACGAACTTAGCAATCTAAAAAATATCAGCTGACATGGGCTAATTGACTGACTATCAGTGACTGACATAAGAGAAAAACTGCTGATGCACAACCAAAATTGTATATTCTACTATTCTACTTGTGTATTCTACTATTCTACTTGTGTATTCTACTTGTGTATTCTACTATTCTACTTGTATATTCTACTATTCTACTTGTGTATTCTACTATTCTAACTAGTTAAGACCCCGATCCCTGCCCTAGCCAAAGAGACACATGATGTGCACTTTGTTATTTCATTAAAAAGAAGCCTCTCTCTAATTTAAAATTGCTTGGTTAAATCAGGTCTGGATAGCTTAATTCCTAGATGATAAGATTTAGGGAAAAGAACGATCTTCTTTATGCAACCAGTGTTGCCACCTGGTGCTCCTGGAACTGATGTGTAGACTTCCCTGAGGACATAGGGTTATGGAAAGGGTCAGACATGCAGTCAGCCCTGCGGCCACACAGAACCATGACACATATACTGAGTGTAAAAAACATTATGTACATCTCCTCTTTCCATGACATAGACTGACCAGGTGAATCCAGGTGAAAGTTATGATACATTATAGATGTCACATGCTAAATTAATTTCAATCAGAAGTGGAGGTGACAGGTTAAAGAAGGATTTTTAAGCCTTGAGACAATTGAGGCATGGCTTGTGTATGTGTGCCATTCAGAGAGTGAATGGCAAGACAAAAGATTTAAGTGCCTTTGAACGGGATATGGTAGTAGGTAGTAGGCGCACCGGTTTGTGTGCTGCTGGGTTTTCAGTTTTCCGTGTGTATCAAGAATGGTCCAACACCCAAAGGACATCCAGCCAATTTGAGTCAACATGGGCCAGCATCCCTGTGGAACGTTTTCAACACCTTGTAGAGTTCATACCCTGACGAATTGAGAACAATTTCTGCGATAATTAGATACTCACTCTTTCTTTCACTTGGATTTCAATCCTTGCCAAGAGAGGAAATCACAAATCCAACTGTCAACAGCGAGATACTGGGGAATCTGTTTTTATACGATGCCAAACCAACTGCCAACCGACACAGTGGGCCAAGGGGAACACTGTACTGGCAGCCCATTACCTATGCTGGAGGGTCAACCTGGGAAAACACACACTGCTCAGCTCTGAAGCAGCCTGAAGAGGAAACATTCAGGATGCTTCCCAAATGGCACCCTTTTCTCAATATAGTGCACTGCACTTTGTAGGGAATAGGCTGCCATTTGGGACGCAGGCCCAGTCAGGAAGCTCTTCACTCTGAGTCTCACAGAAAGAGTCTCACATGGTCGTCATGGATCGATAGACACTGAGACACACAGAAAATGTCACATCCAGAAAATGCCACATTTTCTTCGGTCCTATACATTGAGTACAATTATCCATTGCAGTGTATGGAAGGAGACATTAAGTAATTTAGTCAAGGAAACGTGTCCTACAGTGGCGTGTATTCATGGATGCCAAGGGAAGTGTTACTCCCCAGAAAATGGACCAATAAATAGTTTTCAAAACATAAAATCATGTATATTTCATCTCTCTGTTTCACAATTTTCGTTCAATTCGCAAGAGGCTGAATGTACTGTATCTCACAGGAGAAAGCATCCGAGCGAGCGAAATAGCGCCCCTCTGTCTCTCTACGTGTAGGCCATCTATCTGATGTTGTCTGGTCCAAACAAGTATGACATTGTTGCCTTCCCTAGCATTGAATGCAAGTGAAAACTATTTATCTGGCCTCCCTTGACAAAAAAAGTATAAAACATTAGCCAATCAGCGTTGAGCTAAACTAAGCGAACTGTTGTTATCCTCCGGTGGCTAGTTACTGTAGCCAGCTAGCTAAAATTAGCCCTTTCTGAAATTAGCCATGGATGGAGATAGGATTTGGATTTTTAAAATTGTATTTATTTTTATTTAAATTTTACCCCCTTTTTTCTCCCCAATTTCGTGGTATCCAATTGTGTTAGTAATTACTATCTTGTCTCATCGCTACAACTCCCGTACGGGCTCGGGAGAGACGAAGGTCGAAAGCCATGCGTCCTCCGAAACACAACCCAACCAAGCCGCACTGCTTCTTAACACAGTGCGCATCCAACCCGGAAGCCAGCCGCACCAATGTGTCGGAGGAAACACCATGCACCTGGCGACCTTGGTTAGCGCACACTGCGCCCGGCCAGCCACAGGAGTCGCTGGTGCGCGATGAGACAAGGATATCCCTACCGGCCAAACCCTCCCTAACCCGGACGACGCTAGGCCAATTGTGCATCGCCCCACGGACCTCCCGGTCGCGGCCTGCTGCGACAGAGCCTGGGCGTGAACCCAGAATCTCTGGTGGCACAGCTAGCGCTGCAATGCAGTGCCCTTGACCACTGCGCCACCCGGGAGGCCACGCCTAATGATTTTATAACGCGATTCTGATCCAACCTTTGTTGTGCCCCTGGCCTGAGAGGATGGAAGTTCAATATGTAGCTAGATGTACAGTAGAAGGCTAATGTTAACTAACTAATGCTGCCCATGAATGAAAGTTTGGCTAGCGAGCAAGCATTTTAGCCAGGTAGGCTAGGACAACAAAAAATAAAAGTGTGTACTGTATGACAGAGTGATAGACCGTTTCATCAACATGAAAGAGAGGAGGATGACATTGTCGTTTCTCAACAAGTAGGATGAGTCAACATATTTTTCTACTTACAAGAACGCGCACACACACACACACACACAGAAATCAGAACCATGAGGCTCATCATATTTAGCTTACGTTGATTGGTGATTTGTTGAAGTTGAAATGGTGCTGGAATAGTGGAGGCCGCTCCTGTTTTCTTTGCAACTTGCGGTAACTCTCTGGTTCTAAATCAATAGTTGTTTAGTGGTCAGAAATTCCCGGAAAATGCACTTGCTTGATCATGCTGTAGGTCATGTAACTGTCTGTTACTGTACATGCAATATGCTTCACTGAACAGAGGTTGCTGTCCGGCGGTGTGGTTGAATTTACTCTGCCCCTGTGTCTTCTTAATGTCTCGGCATTTAGGCCTATATATCACAATTGCATATGTAACGGTCGCAAGGCAGTTTCCTCCTGATTATTTCTGCTGAGATACAGGCCTACAGGACAGTGCCGTTATTTGGCCTGGGCTTCCGGGGCTTTTTTTTAAAGGTGCAATATGCAGAAATTGTTCCAACATTTCCTGGTTGCTAAAATTTGAATAGTACGCCTAATTTCAGTTTATGTGACAAAACAGGCAATGTACAGTGTAGATCATCATTGTACCATCTAAACTGCTGTGAAATATACTTTCACTAACCAAAATATTTTATTTTCAGCTGTTTGAAGTTAAGAACGGGAAGAAAATACAGAAAATACATAGGCCCTTAAATTGTGTCTTCAAATGTTATGTCTAAAATTCTCACATTAGCTGGTAGAACTGACTAAATGAAATGAATCATAAAGGTCTTATATTATATATTATTCAATTCTACAGGTATGTTTTTAGGCTCATGGCTCTATTTTCATGTAGCCTTGGGGCTATGTAGCTTCTTCTCTGTAATGTTTGGAATTGTGTTTATCTTATGCAGACACTTGAATTGTTCTTTACAGTTGAGTTGCCCTAGTTGTGTCAGTATACAATAACTTTAAAGAGCAATTTCCCCTAAAAACCAACTTCTCATTTAGAAAACAGCCCATGTTGCATCAATATGAGTCAGAAACATTTATTCTACTGTTAAAATTGACTACACAGTGTAAATAGGATCATTTGTGTCACAGAGTCAGTCTCGTCCAAAACAGAGTTTGTGAGACTTTACGTCGTGACTGCATCACAACGTAAATGAAGGTTGGATTTGTTTCAATCCTGCCCATATGCCCACAGCTGGCAGCACACAAGTAATCATCAGCAGTGCAGCTGCAGGCGACCCTATCGTCATGCCTGTGGTAAATTTGGGTTGACTTTAAATATCCCTATGGGGCTAATAAGGGACCGTTGGTAAATTACACAATGTACATGGGACAATATGTTAAAATTTCAATAGCTCCAAATGTCAATGACTTAAAAACCTCAAACCAACGATAAATTGTAGAAATTCATATAAAATATTGAAAACATTTAATGAGACAACGAAAAGATATTGTCCCATTTACATTGTGTAAGTTATTGACGGTCCCTAACATAGCCCCGGAGAGTCAGTCAGGTTGCACACCAGCAGGCTGAAGCTAATTGGCTAAATCATTTGGCTAACTCTTCCCATGTGCGAACACACACACACACACGAGACACCCACATCAAATCACACCCCGAAACCAACTCACGTTTGAATTCAGTCATGGTCGCTAGCATTTCTTAATGAATCAAACCTAAAACATGCCAAATCAGGAAGTGCAGTCGCCCTTTTAAACAAACTAATGACATGTTGTACCTCTACCTTCTACGTTGGGGATGAGCCCAGGAGGAAGACAGATGAGAACAGCAGGACAGTGGAGCACTTAGAACAGCAGCAGCCAGGGGCAACTTCTAGGGATGAGGATGATTTAGGTGACCCAGACACCGGCCCAATACAAGTTAAGCTACCCTAGTATCCCCTTGACCGTTTTGGATTGAAAAACTAAAGAGACACACCAGATACAGAGAGTAGATGATGGAAAGAGACACCAGACAAGACAAAGAGATAGCAACAGAAGATAAGGATATGATGGAGAGACACCAAATAAGACACAGAAAGTGGCACAAGAGATGGAGAGAGAACAGAGGTGGATTGAGCACACATTAGACTGTATCACTTCAAGCTGTTCTATAGATTCTATTTCATTTTATTTATTTGCACAAATTAAAACAGGTGAAATACAGACAGTGAAAAAGTAAAACATGGTTTACAAAGAATTTACAGGTGAGGTGAAAAAGCCTTTAAAATAACTATTAAAACAATTGTTTACTTTTACACGTTTTACAACCAGGGCAAGACGAGAGAGGAGGATAGACAAGAGACAGCAACAGAAGAGGGCAGACACGAGGGACCGCAACAGACGACATAGAGAAAGTGATGGAGAGAGGCAGAGTAGGAGTGAGCACACAACAGACTGTATCACTTAAAGCTGCTCTATGGATTATAATTACTGCACATCTAATCTCTCAATGTTAATTTCAAAGTGCACCAGATTCATGCATTTAGCTGTTGAAATTAATTTTGCCAGGGGAGGATGCCCCCGGACCCCCCAACTGGCTTTGGTGAACATGATGAATGGCCTATAAGCCAGTTTAGTTCCATGATGTACAGCCCCTGTCAGCTCCATGACAGGGTCAATTCCCTTAGAACAGCTGAGACAAGGAGAATATCAATCAATACATCATACATGTCAGAGGAGATAACCTACGCATCAATTTAACCGACACGGGACACAATTAAAAGGCTAATGTGAACAACACATTCTGACAGATACACATTTACATTACATTTACATTTAAGTCATTTAGCAGACGCTCTTATCCAGAGCGACTTACAAATTGGTGCATTCACCTTATGATATCCAGTGGAACAACCACTTTACAATAGTGCATCTAACTCTTTTAAGGGGGGGGGGGGGGGTTAGAAGGATTACTTTATCCTATCCTAGGTATTCCTTAAAGAGGTGGGGTTTCAGGTGTCTCCGGAAGGTGGTGATTGACTCCGCTGACCTGGCGTCGTGAGGGAGTTTGTTCCACCATTGGGGTGCCAGAGCAGCGAACAGTTTTGACTGGGCTGAGCGGGAACTGTACTTCCTCAGAGGTAGGGAGGCGAGCAGGCCAGAGGTGGATGAACGCAGTGCCCTTGTTTGGGTGTAGGGCCTGATCAGAGCCTGAAGGTACGGAGGTGCCGTTCCCCTCACAGCTCCGTAGGCAAGCACCATGGTCTTGTAGCGGATGCGAGCTTCAACTGGAAGCCAGTGGAGAGAGCGGAGGAGCGGGGTGACGTGAGAGAACTTGGGAAAGTTGAACACCAGACGGGCTGCGGCGTTCTGGATGAGTTGTAGGGGTTTAATGGCACAGGCAGGGAGCCCAGCCAACAGCGAGTTGCAGTAATCCAGACGGGAGATGACAAGTGCCTGGATTAGGACCTGCGCCGCTTCCTGCGTGAGGCAGGGTCGTACTCTGCGAATGTACACCATATACACCAGCTGGGTAACTACAGAAAGAGTCTTGGGGAATTAAATCAGGGAAGAAAATGCCTCTGCTATTGAGAGTTCTGCTTGTGACAGCTCCTCCTTATATTGGTTTACTGGCAGGCAACTTCCTAAACCACACCCTGATGTATGTGTTTTCATCAAGTTGTTGTTGTTTACATTCCTCTGACACTAATGCTACATGCAATATTTTTGCAATGTAATTTCAGAAAATGTCCTTGAAGCATCTACAGTAATAGTGGAATGATAGTGTTTCACAACATTTTACCCCCACAAATATTTTGCTCCATACCAAATTGCATTCTAATGGTGCAGCCTTCTTATTGGTCAACAGACTGGCTCTTGTTGTCAAATTGACTGGGGCCAACAAATCTCTTGTTGTCAACTCAACAACAGGGGCCTGTTGCACAAAAGTAGAATTAAGACATCCGGGATAAATGACTCAGCTGAGCTCAATGAAGCCAAAACATGTGCGTCCAGGCTTAATTGGTTGCACAAAGACCAAGCCAGGATGAGCAGACACGGATTCATTAAGCCAGGTGAAACCAATCCTGGATAGGTGCGCGCTCACGACTCACTCAAATAGACCCCGCCACAGATCACAGATTAACTGATTTACCATGGCAACTAGAGCCGCGTACTTTTCCCCGTCGGAAGCACAAATCCTCATGGAGGCATACGAGGAGGTAAAAGATATAATTAAGAAGAAAGGCAACACCGCCACAGTGATAAAGCAAAGAGAAAAAGCGTGGCAAAGTATTGCAGACCGCCTGAATGCGTAAGTAGTGCACAATTACACACTCACCGCTCCGCTGAAACATCACAATTACAATTCAAATATTTAATTCACATCTCCAAAAATGCAGTTGTACTGTAATTATGAAACGGTTAAATTTTTAATTGAAATGCACTGCAGATATGAGTGAAATTGTGTAAAGTAACTCCATCACACTGTATAAAGCTATGATAAATTTTTTGATATTTTTACTGAAAACAAGACAAAAATACCAAGTAATTTTTTGCAGTGTGACTCCATTAAATGTGTGTGTGTGTGTGTGTGTGTGTGTGTGTGTGTGTGTGTGTGTGTGTGTGTGTGTGTGTGTGTGTGTGTGTGTGTGTGTGTGTGTGTGTGTAGATTAAACATGAACGGGCCAAAACGGACATGGCAGCAGGTCAAAATCAAATACAAGAACATTCTGCAGAATGGTATGGTCCCTGACTAATATTTAACAAAGCACAAGCATATATTGTACCCAGAAGGTGCCTGCTCACACATTGTCTGTACTGTTTTAGCAGTGAAAAAGAATACCCACAGACAAGGCACGGGTGGTGGGTCACCAAAGGCTGACCTTACCCCAGCAGAGGACATGGCCTTGGAGCTAAATAAAGGCAGGCCCGTCTTAGAGGGGATCCCTGGGGGGAAAGAGACGAGCATAGGTTCCTCCCAAGATGCCACCCGCTTCATTCAAGGTATGTCCTTCCATCTCTACATGGGATACAACCACATTCATATTGAATCAATTTGGACTGTCTGACTTTGGTTTACCTATTGCCTTGCAGTGTCTGGCAGCACTGTGTTCCTGTTAGAGCCACCAGCACAAGCACCAGACGATGCTGATCCAGTGAGTACTCCATCAAAGGCATACTGTAGGCCTGGCATGTCTTGTCTACTAGCTTCAATATGAATCCGATTAAATGTGATAGGGTGAAGGCCCCAGTGCAGCAGCAACAGCACATGATGGAGACGATGATGAGGAGGAGACCATCTCTCTGGATTCCAGAAGGCATGAGGTATCATGTTAAGACTGTGAAAGTACTATTTACTCTACAATGGTGAGGAGTCCTCATCAAAATCAAAAAATCTAATTTCTTTTACAGGACCCAGATGCTATACAGTGGGAAAACCAGCCTGGCAACATAGTGCGTATTAATAAAAGGACACCACATCCTGCCAAATTCCAGCTGCGCTAATTGTATTGTGTTCACAGAGCTCACAAGCTATCAGAAAGTTGTATGGCAACCACCTCCGGCGCCAAATAGAACTGGCAGACATAGACATTCAGTACAAGAAGAAAAAGATGGAAAATCTTGCACTGGAGTCCGAAATAAAAAAGAGGACAATTAGGAAACTGGACCTTGAAATAAAAAAACTTGAGAGGGAGGTGAGATATGCCTTCAATGTACACTGTATGCTAACTGTAACACAAATGTATTAATCATTATTTTTCTTTCCTCCCCCAGCTCCAAGAAGATGACACAGCTCAAAATAAAAATTAGGTATATTCTCGTAAAGTCAAGTGAGCCATGACATATGAGCTCTTATTGTGAGCACACAGGACGGTGGCATCTTTCTAAGTTTTTTTTAATTTTCCCAGCAATCAGTACAACCAAGTCATCGTTATAAGGCATCGCCCTCTTTTGCCCACCCCCCCAGCACCAGGTGTGGCCACTAGCCTATATGAAGGCCCAAAATTGTGTGTTCCTTTCTGCTCTGACAATGGCATGCCCATTCGTGCGAGATGTGGTGGATGAAGAAGCACTTGTGCTGAGGAGAGCCTTCAGGCGAGAAAGGGTCTTCAGGGACCGGTTGGACCCACTGGCCTTCCCTGATGACCATCTATATGAAAGATACAGGTTTTCTGCAGATGGCATCAGGTATCTATGCAGACTACTGGGTCCCAGGGATTAAGCACCGCACTGCACGGAGCCATGCACTGAGTGTGGAGCAAATGGTTTGTGTGGCCTTGCGCTTTTTTGCTAGTGGAGCCTTCCTGTACTCAGTGGGGGATGCAGAACAGCTGAACAAGGCCACAATTTGCCGCACAATAAGGAGTGTGTGTCTGGCTATCAAAGCATTAGCAGATGTCTTCATCTCCTTCCCTGGCCACAGAAGACTCTGTGACATCAAAGAGGAGTTCTATAGGATTGCAGGTAAGAGGATCTACAAATTACAGGACAACTGTTAACACATAGTAGGATACTCATTACTTTGTGTGACAGGTTTCCCCAATGTCATTGGTGCAGTGGACTGCACACACATAAGGATAAAAGCCCCCTCAGGTGCCCATGAGGCCGATTTTGTGAATAGGAAATCCTTTCACAGCATTAATGTTCAGGTGAACATAACTTTTTGATATTGTCCATTGACGAACACTCTGCATTGCCAGTGATGTGCATTGATTGGTGTAATATTCCTCATCTTATGATTTCAGATGGTCTGCAATGCTGACTGTGTGATCAGCAATGTTGTGGCAAAATGGCCTGGCTCAGTCCATGACTCCAGAATCTTTCGGGCCTCTGAAATCTATCAGTGCCTATCACAAGGTAAGCCACACAACCCCTATTTATAACCATCATGGCTGTGTCAAGAATATCACTGTGTTTATGAGGTAGTAATGATGAGATTTTGTGTTGACAGGTGAATTCTCTGGTGTGTTGCTGGGAGACAGGGGGTATGGCTGCCAGCCTTTTCTCCTGACACCTTTCACAGACCCCCAGGAAGCACAGCAGGCCTACAACCATGCCCATGCCAGGACCCGGGCCAGAGTTGAAATGACCTTTGGCCTCCTGAAGGCACGCTTTCACTGCCTTCACAAATTAAGGGTCAGCCCTGTTAGGGCATGTGATATTACTGTGGCTTGTGCTGTCCTCCACAATGTGGCCTGCCTGAGGAAGGAGAGGGCCCCCAGAGTGCCACCAGCCATGGACTGGGACAATCCGGCAATCTTCCCTGATGACGACAGTGGTCGGCTGCTGAGGGACCAATATGTGTTGAATTATTTTAGTTAGTATGTGTGCTTTCAATTTTGGTTAAATATGTCCTGCGGTGGCAGAGGAATTTGGTTTTTTTTGGGTTCGTTTTTTGACGAATTTGGCCTCTTATGATGTTTGTGCGGTATACTGTGTGTAATACAAGGCTGCAGGGAGGCTACTGCATCCATTCATTTGTCTGTTCAGTTGATGTGTATGGATTTGTCCTGCATTTATTTTAGTGTGCAGACATGCAGGGTGTGTTATATACAGACCTTTGAATGTGTATGTATCATTTTGTATAATATGCTTGGATTCTGTGCTTTCCATCTTGTAGAGTCACTGTGACTTCAGTTTCGAAAGGAGCTGATGGTTTACCTGCTTTGTTTTGTCCTTATTCAATAAAGGAACATAATGTTACACATTGTGTTTTTATATTCATATGGAATGTGTATTTGTTTATATGACAGAGTACTAGGGCCACACTGAAGAAAAAGGATAAAGTCATAAATTTATGAGGCTGGTTCTTTCTGCAGAAAAGCTACATATTGTTTTTACAGTTTTGATACTTATGACAATGTGATACTTAATATTCTGGCACATCAGCATGTCTTTGTTTATGAAACCATACTGAAGTACAATTTCACGAAATGCCCCACATCTGTCATTTTAACAACTGTCCTCCTTTAAAACAACTGGTTACAATATTATGACTTGTGTTTTTTTCCCCTCTGTGGCCCTAATATTCTATCATTTTATATATAGCCTTATAGTCTATGGGAAACTGTAAATTATCTAATGATAGCAACATCATCTAAAAATCATTTTTTTATCCAAAATCATTGAAATTAATGATCACAAACGTTTAAATAATAACAGTGGGTCTAGTTATATGTGATAACAATGTATAGTGAGCAGTGAAATAACTATTGGTTTCCATTTGTGGTGACTGCTGACTGACATTAGGGATGAGATTAAATAGATCCTGGAATTTAGCCTGGTCTGGAGCAGGCTAGCTCCACAGAATAAATCTCCATGGTAATTTATACCATAACATATCCTCCTGCCCCCTATCCATCTTTAGTGCAACCGGATTACGGATCAATTGAGCCAGGATCACCAAGATATCCTGGCTTAATCCCTTATCCTAGTTTTGTGCAACAGGCCCCAGACCAGTGAATTCGACAACAAAATATTTTCTAGCCCCAGTCAATTTGACAACAATAGTTTAATTGTTACATTTAGTACCTTTAAATTTAGCTTTAAAATGTGTATTTCTCTTAGCTTTCTCCTCTGTGGCAGAAAAGATTCAAAGAACTTCGACTCCCATTCTCCTTTGCTACAATACATACACTCAGTCTTAGAAATAGCATGATATTTAGTGGCTATATGAATACAACTTGGCTCCATGGCTTCTATGGAAATGTTCTTGCGATCTATTGAAACAAGTGAAAACAACTGACCAAGAAATGTCGCAAAAAACTAAACAATTTCAATGTTCAAACATGTTCACTTTCAAATTCTCACTCCATGCCCGTTTTAACTACACAAACACTCTCAAACGAGTATGTATCCTAATAAACCAGATTCAATACGCAATACATCTTTAAATAAGTATCAAACATGCATGTTTTTCTGCTTACCTCTTTCTTTGACAGGAGTGGCAGCCAGGAGTTTGCGAGCTTGCTTGGTCTGTCTCGTGCGCAGCTGAGGTGGCACTGGTACCACGCTGGTGGTGAGGTGCTGCCTAGCGACGTGCAACCACCAGCCAATGAGATCATTATGAAGAAAAATGTGCAAAATAGCCTATGCCTTCAGTTTATATCATACTAGGAGCTTCAAGAACATATGCCAGCTCTTGGCAGTGGAACCGTTGTCTTTTCTCGAAGTTCTGACTGATGACAGCCGTGAAATGAAATGTAAAAATGCATTACGGAAACATTTCCTGGCAAAGTGCTTTCATGATAGTAAGTAGCCTAGACCTAGCCTATGTGAAGCTGATGAAGTGGTAGACTTGGGAAAAGCTCTAATTCATTCAAATAGATGCCTACCTCAAAGGTTCATACCCATTTCTTGATTTATACATTTAGTTCTCACGATGGATAATTCAATTTCATGGACATTCAGCAATTTTATGGACAATCAACAATCATAGGCGACACATGCAACATCATGACAAATGAAACTACTGGCCGCCTCGTGTTAGATCAGTGACAAATATATTTTAATATACTCTATTGAATGTATACAGGCACAAAAACAGGTTTTAAAAGCAGCTACGGTATTTTCAACATACATAATGAACAACATACATTACTAGCTATGTCTTCTCCATAGAACAGACAGTGTCCATTATGGGCACATGCTTCGTCTGTCTTTGCATGCCGGTCATCAAATGCAACCAGCTGTATTGTGTGCCAGTATCACAGAGATGGGTGTTACCCATTAGTTAATAACTAATAATGTACAATGAAGGGTGATTAAGGTTTATAAAGTGCAAACAAATTCCTTCGTGTCTATGATTAGTTAACTTACATCAGGTCTGCCACAGAGTAACTTACTTACAGTAAGAGCAATAACCTAAGCTTATTTGATCTACAGTTCCCCCTAGTGGGCTGTTTTTTTATGTCCATGTTGAGAACCCAGTTCTGAGAACCCATTGTTGGCTCAGCGGATGTGGGCCATCTCCTCTAGGAAGGGGGTCTTCATGCAGCCAGTGCAGAGCTGGTCCATCCACAGGGGCGCCTCGTGCTGCAGAGGGGTGCGTCGGGGGTAGAAGGTGTAGGAGAGGTCGTAGTTCAGCAGACAGCTGATGGAGGCCATGTAGACGTCTGAGAAGCGACACAGGCGGCGGGAGAAGTAGGTGGGGTTGTGACAGGTGCGGAAGATACTGCCGAACTGGGGGTTGAATAGGTTCTTTGTTCTTAGTCTGATATAAAAAGGGACAAGAGAGGAAGAGATAATAGAAATACAAGTGGGTCATTTTCAGGCTCTGTAGATATGAAATCCTAATCACTTGTCCAGAGTAAAAGGTACTCAATCAGTACCACTAAATCCATCTGACCAACCTGAGCTCCTCTCTCTCCTTCAGCCAATCCTGCAGAACCTCCCTAGACTGTGAATCCCGATGCATCTACAAAAGGACATGACAAGAGTCAGCTACTGTATGGGGAAAAACTTGACAATCATACTTAAGATGTACAGATACAGCTCCTTATTCAAATAATGAATTCAAAAGATACCTTGTATGTATGTTAATATGGGGAGAAGGGAAAACATGCCAGTGTCTATTCCCCAGAGGAGTGTACCTGCATGCGTTCCAGCAGGCCTGTGAGGGCCTGAAGCCATGTGAGGCTCTGAGCATATTGTTCTGTGTTCACCACCTTGGTCTCCAGATCCAGCTCAGGCACTATGGCTCCTGTACGCCACCCATGACGCAGCATCAGATCC
The DNA here is from genome assembly GCF_045679555.1 of Salvelinus alpinus. Lineage (NCBI taxonomy): Eukaryota > Metazoa > Chordata > Actinopteri > Salmoniformes > Salmonidae > Salvelinus > Salvelinus alpinus. The sequence continues at coordinate 21,294,129 of NC_092102.1, read as the reverse complement.
TTGAAGAGGGAGAATACCATGTAAAGGACAGTAAACATTTTCCAAGGTTTAATTAGTGAGTGAAAGAATATAATACAATAGAATCTTTTGTTCACCAGAGTGAGCTTGGGTTTCACCTCTCAGCAGGCAGCATGAACACACATTTAATAATTTTTATAATTGGGTTCATAGGAGTTCAATATGTGTGTTGTATATTGGTTCCTAGTTTATCATTATCATCATTGAAAAATATGGACTTTATGAGCCGGAAGCAATACCTGCTAAAGCCCAAGGATGGCAGTCACCAGAGAACAACTTCCACAAGTAATAATTCGTCCCCGCCATCAGACTCGCTCTCCAAATCGTCTAGTCGATTATGAGGTAAGCTACGAGTCAAGGAAGAGAACACCATACAGACCACCCAAACGAGGGACCACAAGTAGAGGTCGCTGTAGGAGGAATTACTTTCTCTCACAACCAGACCAGCAGCAGTTAAACTCCTACAAAAGATGAGAGAAGCACCCACTCTTCTTCCAGAACGCTCGCAACGTGCCTGAAGCTAATTGAAGAGGAAAGTGACAAGTTGAGGTGTGAGATAATGGAATTATTAGGAAGAGCTAACCTCATCCGCTTGAGTATCCAGCAGTTCAATTCACCTCCCAGGCTGCGTCGCAACATTGAGGATGGAGCCTCATTCTCATCGGTTGCCAACTCACCAGCACCCCACAGCAGGCACAACCCGACTCGAGGTCATCAAGATCAACGTCAGCCTGAGCTGGCATAGCTGGTGACAACCAGAGAGGACACACTGAGGTCACAAAGGCAGCGTGATAAGATTGAACAGCTCATTGAAGAACTCAGGATCAGAGAGCTCCCCGACCCAAACCAGTCATCATCATTGTCATCATCAACTCAATCAAATCCTCACTGTCGTGAGCCATCGCCTACACCTGACCGTCGCCAGCCTACACCTGACCGCCGCCAGCCGACACCTGACCGCCGCCAGCCGACACCTGACCGCCGCCAGCCGACACCTGACCGCCGCCAGCCGACACCTGACCGCCGTCGTCGCCAGCCAACACCTAACAGCCATCTGCTGCTGCCGTCAGCATACACCTGAACCCCACTGTCAGTCTACACCTGATCGCTGTCATCAGCCCTCACCTGATCGCCACGACTACTCACCTGATCGTAGTTGTCACGCACCTGTCCACTACCGCACACCTTCTCCGCCCAGCTGGGCGCGCACCTACCGGAACCAACTCCTAACATCCCCAACTTCGTCAAAGAAGACCCACGGGAGTTAGCCCTCGAGAATGAGTTTCATATACTTGTTGACCACCTGAATTTGGAAGAGGCGTTGCTAATTGCAGACTCCTACAGCAACAGCACGTACCCATACAGAACCACCTTGGATTCCCTCACAGAACTGAATTGGCCAGCGCCACCAGCTTGCCCTCCAGCGTATCGCAGGATTAATGGACAGTGATGACACCAAGGTATTCCAAAGACACCCATTCCAACCCTACTTCACCTGGCAGAGTGGCTTGAGTACGAGGTGAGAGTGCAAGAAGATGGCACGCAGTTCAGTCTTTCCCCAAGACCACCACCATCCTCCCCGGAGGTGAGCAGAGAAAGGACAAAGCCAAAGCCTGTACAGTACCAGTCTCCGGGGGAAAGGTCATGGGAGAAGCACTGCCTGTTCAGTACTTCTTTGTGAGCTCTGGTTCACCCAGGATGGTGTGGAACCCCAAGGGCGCACTCTTGGACTACAATGGCAATGTCTGTCTGACACTCTGGTCTACAAGCATGGTCACATGGAGAAAGCTGGGCCCACCATGCGCAACATATATTGGATCCTTGCCAGCCAGTACGATCCACTCAGCTTCATCATCCCATACACTAGAGGTCTTCACGAATACATCTGGACCCGAATACCTGAGACCTGATCCGGGACCCGAGCAGGTCCGGATCCAGAATTCTAAAAATTGTCACTGGTCTGGGTCAGATCTGATATGATTGTCACGGGTCTTGGGTATGTATAATTTTAACTGACTTGTCCGGAAGGGCCCGTACAGATCCGAACGCGACAGCTGCAGTAGAAAGAGGGAGAGAGAAAAAGGTTATCATTAATGCTGCTGCTCTTGCTTTTCTCGAGATTGTAGCGTGGCGTGTGTAGCTTGTTGTTGTTGTTGGCCAATCATAAGTCATCAAAGCGGCAATAGGCTACAGTCATAGAGCCTCTGTGTGTGGCAAAATTTAGGTGATATCTAGTCTAATCAATGGAAAATGAAATTAAAATGACGGAATTAAAAGTTAAAGGAGAAGGATAGGCTACAACGACCAAGAGCCAACAAGTAGGCTGCTACTTAATATTCTGTTGTTTTTACTTGTAACTGTAGGATGAGAAAGCGCATGCACTGCAGCCTCAATTAGCCTAACTAGCTAACGTTAGGTAGCTTAACTAGTTTCTCCCGGGTTTGATGCAGTCAAAACAGGTACTACATCATCATATTTGATGATAAATAACCTAGCTGTGGCAGCTATTCGTCTACTATATTATGAGTCAGCTTGGTTGGCTGCTGTCTCTTCCTCCGTCCTCCCTGCTCCCAGTGTCACTCGCTCACAGTATTTCCGCATACCGGGTCTAGGTGGGAAATCCCGAAGTCCATTTCGGAAGACCTCTACCATTCACCACACAGGCCAACGCCATGGTCCAGAGGCTCTGAGAGAAGAAAAGGGGTTGGGATGACCCAGATCTACCTGAAAATCTCCACGCATGGCTTACTTGCCCCAGGTCACACTGCCAAGATGGACCTCCTAGACAGCACAAGAAGTGTCCATGTCTTCAGTGATGTTTCAGAGCGTGCGTATGTTGCTGACGCATACCTCCGCACTGAAGATGCCAATGGGCGGGTCTAGGTGGCATTCCTTGCAGCAATATCAAGAGTGGCTCCAAAATGGCAAGACTCGAGCGCTGCGATGCACTCAGCGGTGCCCAGCTGGCAGTGGCCCTCAGAAGATAACTCACCCTGGAGATCCATGACATCACATACTGATCGGATTCTACAACAGTCTTAACCTGGCTCCAGTCAGACTCCAGCAGGTACAAAGTATTTGTGGGCACAAGACATGCACAAATAGAGGAGCTCACGGATCCCCAGGCCTGGCGTTACGTGGACACAGAGAGCAATCCAGCTGATGCTATCATACGCGGCAAGATACTGTCTCAGCTCTCAGAACATAATCATTGGAGTCAATGTCCTCCCTTCCTATGGCAGGCACAGTCATCCTGGCTAAGAAGACCTGACAAAGTACCTCCTGACGAAGAACAGGGGCTGTGGAAGCCTACTTTATATGGACTCCTGTCAGCGGACACTAAGTTGTCTCTCCCTGATGTTTCCCAGTAAAGACACTTTTTAGGAGCTAGTGGAAGCCACAATGCAGTCACTACACGAGGCGGACAGTAGTGCCAAAAGATCCTCAGCTGACAACTTCAAGCAAGCCTAACTCAAAGTTCTCTGACATGCCCAGTCAGAGTTTCCCAGAGGACCTCTCCCTACTAGAAGCAGGTAAAGCCAGTTCCTCCGAGCAGCCGTCTGGTGACTCTGGCCCCAGAGTACAACAACGACACCGGAAAGATCCGTATTGGAGGTCGCTTTCGGAGATGTAATCCGTTCACAAGGCTACTAATTAAGAAATATGACAAGCAGCCGCGGTACCCAGGCCCAGAGAGGGTGTTTGTCGAGCTACTTCGAGGGATCTGGATTCTGAGGGATTCTGAGGGGATTCTGTCACTTCCAGCATGGTGAGGCCAGACAGATATACCTAAGATGGCTGACCTGCCTCCAGCCCAACTGCAGTTCTACAAGCCGACTTTCTATACTACAGGTGTGGAATGCTTTGGACCGTATGTTATCAAGATTGGCCGAAGAAATTAAAAGAGACGGGTCATCATCTGTACAGGTGGATCTATTGTCGAACATAGATACAAATTCGTTCCTGATGCTTTTGAGATGCTTCATCACTCGCAGAGGCAAGCACTTTTGAGATCTTGTCCAATTGAGGAACACATTTCAAGGGAGGAGAGCAGCCCGCCAAAAGTGGCACAGGGGGAAGGAAGACCTTGCAGTGGGGAGCGTTGTGATGATCGTGGACAATCAGTCTTCTAGAGCGCTCTGGCAAATTGGAACTGTCAAGTCAGTTATCCCTGAAGCAGACGGGAAAGTGAGGACAGTGGAGATCCAAGTCAAAGACAGAACCTACGTCAGGCCTGTCGCTCGGCTTATCCAGCTGTGCACCCTTCCTCAAGAAGCTACTTACCTTTAGCTGGCCCCACATTTGGGGGCGGCTGAAAAAAACGGCCAGCTTTGTAGCACTCCCTTCTGGTTAGTTTAGTCAGGCAGTTTTCAGACCCTAACCACCTTTAGTTTTCTTTTTGACCAAGGTCACCCCAGTCATTCTTATATTAACCAATCAGCAGCCTCTATTGCCAAGACTTCAGGTTAATTAATTTAGGACCCCTAGCAAGGCAGGGCATAAGCCAGATAACATTGCTTTCCATCCTGACAAGCACCACCTTTTTCACTCTGCTACCTTTTTCCTCTTGTGGACAATGTCCTTGCTATCTAACATTTTATTATGCATGCATCTAAAATGTAAGTGCCTTAAGATCTTTATGGCCGTTTGTTTTGAAGCTAAGTATTGCCTGTTGTTGTATTTTGACATTTATGTTGAGTTTGTTAGCTAGCTCGGCGCTCCCGCTAGCCTTAGTGCTAGCTTTAGCATTTACATTGAGAATGCATTAGTATGTTTGTTAGTGTTTTTCATTTGTGGTGATAGCCACAAGCCTGTTTAGTAGACAGATAGGCATATTTTCCTGCTGCATGGCTAGAGTCTATGTTTTTATTATTTCCCTTACAGAACCACATCTGTCAGTTTCAAGAGTGGTCAGACCTGTGTGTGTATGTGTGTATGTGTGGATCCTTTCTGTCCATTAAAAACCCCTAAACTGGAAATACTGTCTCCTAATTGTTTTGGACGGACATTGCTGTAGTGGTTACTACCAACCTGGAAACTGAGTTTTCTATCTATTTGAATGGTCCTTTGATTTTGTAACCAAATCATATTTTTCAATCATAGCAAGATAAAATAGTCACTCACAGCCAAGTCACTGTAGAGATGGTCTCCAAAGTATAGCACACTGGACCCTCTCCAGCCTGTCAGCCTCAGGAAGTCGTACAGGTTTCCCTGAAACACAAACTAAATGTCTCAGTATTCTGTTAAGGGGGAGATGAGGTCATGAGATTTGTAGTTTAATATTGAAGGTGTACACACTTGTTTGTAGATCTGTCCTTTGTCCAGACTGTTTATTTTGTCCCACTGGAGGTCACCATTTCCATCCAGGCGTCTAAATGGTCTGTAAAAGGGGCAACATTGGCGAGCAAATTGAATATGGTCCCAATAAACACATGACAACCTGGTCAACAAGAACACTCCATACTCACTTGACACAGTCATTGAAGAAGTGTGGTTTGTCTGCCTGAACGATGACCACGTCAAAGAAGTCCCTCCAGTCCTTCCCAACCATGTACCTCATGCCTTTATCCCTACAATCAGAGACATCAGAGTGACTGGACCACAGGAGGCTGCTGAGGGGAGGACAGCTCATAATAATGGTTGGAACGGAGTGAATGGAATGGCATCAAACACATGGAAACTATGTGTTTGATATATTTGATGCCATTCCACTTATTCCACTTCAGCCATTACCACGAGCCCAATTAAGGTGCCACCAACCTCCTGTGGATTGGACCAATCTTACAGAGAAAGCAACAGAGGTGTGGCTCATTCCATTCACCAAAATATACTGTGCAGACTGACTGTGAGTGCTTCTGCCCACTCTTCCCATTCACTCTTCCAATAGTGTTCTGACTGAATGATACGTCAGTGTTTGTGCTTCCTCTGTCAATCATGTTGGGTAACCATGAAAACAAGTAATTGACATTAGGAGAATGACTCATCCTCTTCCACGATCCATCGTAATTGTGGTCAATTTACCAACCAATCAATACGTCATTCAAACCAACATGACCCTGGGTCTTCATCCTCAGATGGACACTCACACAAAGCTGAAGGGGCTGTTGGTGATGAGGAACAGTTTCTTCCCGTGGCTGACCAGGCGATGCAGAACAGCATAAGTCTCATCCCCTCCCAAAATGTACTTCTCTATGGATGTGAAATAAGGGGAAAAATAACAACATTAACAAAAACAACAACATGTAAAACTTTAACATTCTGCAGTCTTCTGAAAATAAGGTATTTGGCTGGACCACAAACAGAATCCAACATCGCTCACCCAGATCTTGCATGATCCATTTGTACATGTAGCCTTTGATGTGAACCATTCCAATGGCTTCCTGAGGATAAAAATAACATACATTATGCATTATGCAAATAACAACTGCCAATGAATCTACTTAAATGCAGTTACAACATGTACCTACAGATAAGGATAAATTCAACATGCTCATAGTGCATATAGTCAGGTTCTGAATATCACACTCTCTACTCCAACCCAGTCTAACAGGCAGAAGAGCTTGGTTACGAAAAGGACGAGGGAGGATAAAGTCAGAGCTAGATCACTTCTGTTTCTTCTGGCAGACAAAGTGAATCTGAAAAGGACAAACTGTAATCTAAACCCTTTGACCCCAGTGTGGAATGAGAACAGCTATTGTTCATTAGTCCACATGTCTGAATCCCTGGCAACCTCTCTCTAGGAGGAGGACAGAGATCTGAACCTGGTGCTGAAAACCCCCACTGTGTCCAAACGGTCAAATTAACCTGGCAGAGGGTTTGGAAAACCAGCAAGAGGGAGGGAAAGAACATTACACAAGGTGATAAATGGCATGAGCGTGTGCTGAGACACTCACTGAAACGTCTTTGTAGAGGTGCTCGGGATCGTACTCGATGTCGTTGGAGATGAAGAAATCATTGGCCACAGCCAGGAGGGTCATCTCTGGGATGGAGAAGATGTCCATGAACTGCTTAACCTTGGGTCCCTATGGATGATAAATCATTTGCTTATTGTATGCTTATAAAACATATACAGTATTACCATGACTCTAAATTGGGTGTGATTAGAGAAATGCGGTTTCAAAATGTACATGAAATACTTATTTATAAACATTATAAGCTCAAATGAGGCACCATGTTTAGAACCAGTTACCTTCCATGGAGGAAAAAATTAAACCAGTGTCCACAGGGAGCAAGGCCTGTACACAGAGCTAATCCCTAATTTATAAAGACAGGGATCCCAGCGCCAGACCCAGAGGATTGTGGGTAGTGGGCGTATGTTTGTGATGGAAGATTAGAAGGCAGGGGAGGCATGGTGTGCTCCCTCCACAGCGCCACATTCAATGTAGAAGAATGTAAAGAATGTGAACCTGTGTGAAAACATCAAAGCCCCTGGCCCTACAGACTGAACCTGATGAACAAACACTATGCCACAGTCAGACTGTCAGACCACATCTAGAGATGTATTAAGATTTGTCCAATAATAACCTGTAATTACAAACAAACTACAAAAGGGTTTTAACGTTAACATCCTGTAGCAGATTAGCTCTTTTACTTGATTAGTGAAATGTTGCTTGTCAGTTGCTAAAAGAGTAATGACAAAAGTCGAGCTTACAAATTACAATGCTTATAACAAATCAAATTTTATTAGTCACATGCGCTGAATACAGTAAATGCTTACTTATAAGCCCTTAACCAACAATGCAGTTTTAAGAAAATATAACAACAACAAAAAAGTAAGAGATAAGAATAACAAATAATTCAAGAGCAGCAGTAAATAACAATAGTGGGGCTATATCCAGGGGGTACCGGTACAGAGTCAATATTCGGGGGCACCGGTATCGAGGTAATTGAGGTAATATGTACATATAGGTAGAGTTATTAAAGTGACTAAGCACAGATAATAACAGAGAGTGACAGTAGCAAAGAAGGGGGGGATGCAAATAGTCTGGGTAGCCATTTGATTAGCTGTTCTATGACTAGGGTGGCTGGAGCCTTTGACAATTTTTAGGGCCTTCCTCTGACTCCGCCTGGTATAGAGGTCCTGGATGGCAGGAAGCTTGGCCCTCGTGATGTACTGGGCCGTACACACTACCCTCAGTAGTTCCTTGCAGTCGGAGGCCGAGCAGTTGCCATACCAGGCAGTGATGCAACCCGTCAGGCTGCTCTCGATGGTGCAGCCGTAGAAACTTTTGAGGATCTGAGGACCCATGCCAAATCTTTTTAGTCACCTGAGGGGGAATAGGTTTTGTCGTGCCCTCTTCACAACTGTCTTGGTGTGCTTGGACCATGTTAGTTTGTTGTTGATGTGGACGCCAAGGAACTTGAAGCTCTCAACCTGCTCCACTACAGCCCCGTCGATGAGAATGGGGGCGTGCTCGGTCTTTCTTTTCCTGTAGTCCACAATCATCTCCTTTGTCTTGATCACGTTGAGGGAGAGGTTGTTGTCCTTGCATCACACGATCAGGTCTCTGACCTCCTCCCTATAGTCTGTCTCATCAATGTCGGTGATCAGGCCTACCACTGTTGTGTCATCAGCAAACTTAATGAGGGTGTTGGAATCGTGCCTGGCCGTGCAGTCATGAGTGAACAGGGAGGACAGGAGGGGACTGAGCATGCACCCCTGAGGGGCCCCTGTGTTGAGGATCAGCGTGGCGGATATGTTGCTACCTACCCTTACCACCTGGGGGCGGCCCGTCAGGAAGTCCAGGATCCAGTTGCAGAGGGAGGTGTTTAGTCCCAGGGTCCATAGCTTAGTGATGAGCTTTGAGGGCACTATGGTGTTGAACGCTGAGTTGTAGTCAGTGAATAGCATTCTCACATAGGTGCTCCTTTTGTCCAGATGGGAAAGGGCAGTGTGGAGTACAATAGAGATTGCATCATCTGTGGATCTGTTGGTGTGGTATGCAAATTGGAGTGGGTCTAGGGTTTCTGGGATAATGGTGTTGATGTGATACATGACCAGCCTTTCAAAGCATTTCATGGCTACAGACGTGAGTGCTCCTGGTCAGTAGTCATTTAGGCAGGGACTACGATGGTCTGCTTGAAAATTTTTGATATTACTGGCAAATGTCAGTGAAGACACTTGCCAGTTGGTCAGCGCATGCTCGGAGTACATGTCCTGGTAATCCGTCTGGCCCAGCGGCATTGTGAATGTTGACCTGTTTAAAGGTCTTACTCACATCGGCTGCAGAGAGCGTGATCACAGTCGTCCGGACCAGCTGTTGCTCTCATGCATGTTTCAGTGTTACTTGCCTCGAAGAGAGCATAGAAGTTATTTAGCTCATCTGGTAGGCTCGTGTCACTGGGCAGCTCTCGGCTGTGCTTCCCTTTGTAGTCTATAATAGTTTGCAAGCCCTGCCACATCCGACGAGTGTCGGAGCCGGTGTAGTATGATTCGATCTTAGTCCTTTATTGATGCTTTGCCTGTTTGATGGTTCGTCGGAGGGCATAGCGGGATAGCGGGATTTCTTATAAGCTTCCGGGTTAGAGCCCGGAAATCAGGAGGATAGAGTTATGGTCAGATTTGCCAAATGGAGGGCGAGGGAGAGCTTTGTATGCGTCTAAAGGTAATGTCATTTTAAGTAGGACCTGTCCTCATAACTGTTGGCGGCAGATTAAAACAAAATACCTTGATCCTGTCAATGCACTCAGAGTGAATATTTTAACAGGCAACCCTGGAGGTAATGTATTCTTCAAGGACACAGTGACTGACCTTTCCATAGAAGCCGCTGACCTGGTGCAGGGGGACATGGTGCGTCCCCCCATAGAGCCTCAGGACCTCCTCATCTGGAACTGGGTTCAGCCCCCTATAGAGTCAACACAGTTTTAGTACACTGACTGACATTGCAGAGTGTTATTCACCAACCATAAACAGAACTCACCGATACACAGTCCCCAGCTGAATGTAATGGAAAGCATCTATCTTCATCAGGAGGCCCTGGGGGAAGACAAAACATATAGTACTGTAAACGCACTGTACCTTGAGATTGGATGTTTAAAAGAGGGGCAGAACTGCTTTATGGGGTTTACCTTTTGAATATCATAGTGAAGACCCCGTGCAGCAAAGTTGGGGATGTAGTCATATTTGCGGATACCTTCAGGGTACTGTCAAACAACAGCAGAAGATGCTCAGATTAGAAGGGCACACAAATGTACTCTTACATGGAATTATCAGGAGAACTGAATATACAATATGTGCTAGTCTATTGGCGGGTTAGTTAGAGAACACACACCTTGAAGTGCTCGATGAGGAGGTCTCGGGCAGTGTTGTAGATCATAGTGTTGAGGGCATCGGAGTAGAGGGCCAGGGTGTAGTCATAGTCAAACCCATAGATGTCTACCTCCGCTAGGCTGACCTCGTTGTTGGCGTAGATAGTGGAGGAGTTGAGCAGGTTACACACACTTGGTGGGATCAGGTCTGGAAAGAGACAGCACAGAGACATACATTGTAATAGAGAGACAACATAATAGACTGATACTATGTTTATGGCATCAGAGATGACATAACTACAGCTTTATACCATTTGGGACTTCAATGTTAAGTACTAATGTTTTTTTAGATGATGCCAATTGTACAGCAGGAGTACACTGTACCTGAAGCAAAGTACTGAGCTTAGTGAGGCAAGCAACAACAGGATTACAGGGAAATCATAGGGGGTAAGAAATGTGAAACACTGAACAGGATTTAGAGGGAAATTAACTTTTGCACACACACACAAAACAAACAGCCAAATGTGTTTGTAATCTAAATCACTGGACCTAAAAATTTAGCAAAATCCCTGATTTTCATGTGAATATTCTAAAATCAGCATAAAAACAATGTGCGTATTTTCCCACCAGAGATGTTTCCATCAAAATGACTTGTTGCGAATAAAAGGCTGTGTGTGATGACCTAGGCCTAGCGCACATGCAAATACCTTTTGAGGGAAAATTCCCATGGAACGAATAAAAAATTACAAGTTAAATGGGTTTCCATCGAATTTTCAACTCTACTGATGGTTTTCTCACAATGTTTTATAGCGAGTGTGCCCAGTCTGGTATTGGCATTTGTTGGCTACAGAGCACAGATAGCCTACATGATCAGATTATTATTATGGACAAAAGAGCGAGATTATTTTTATTTGTCAAACTGCAGCCAAGCATCGATTATCATGTCACCAGAATAAGACCCTCGATATTTATTGGAAAGGGGCGTCAAGCTCATCACTACGACTCATCAGCAAAGTATGTGGTTTATTAGGCTAGAGATGAAATCAATTATGATAAACTTCACTGGGAGGACCGCACAACATGTCATAGTGTGACTCCAAGTTGATTTCGATATGATGGTTATTATAACAATATTTGCACAAACGCTTTTCCACCAACATTTCTCGCATAATTCATTTAACCGACACAAAAAAAAACACCTTGTCTAGCGTACTTTGTTTTGTCGACATTTGGAAAGTTTGTCGAAAAATGTTGTTTCAATCAGGCGTGTCATTAAATGTTTTATCCGACATGTACTTTACTCGCAAAAAAATATTTTATGGAAACATGGTCAGTGTCTATTTGTGTATTGCTCTGCGTGTTTACAACCCGGTTCTTCCAGAGCAATCATAACAGCCACACAGCAAACACACAGACTCCGATTAAAAAGAGGATCACCCAACGGTTTCCCAATCTATCACTAAATCCCTGGAATATGACGACGCTACCATGTTTCATTTTTAGCTGTCTATGACAGATAAGTGGGCCAAGGACTTTTGGATGAGACAAGTGACAGCAGCTGGCCGTCAACGTGATAGATTGACCATATCTAGCTTGTAACCTCATTCTCAGATTTGTGTCTCTCCTCTAACTCTACCTACATTACCAAGTCCGATCCTTCTTATGTCTTTATAGTGGAGGTTATGGCTATGTGTTTGTGTGCTGACATAATGATGACAATCTAAAGAAGGAGTAGATAATGAATCAGAATATGCAACCATATGACTAGTGAGTAAATGAGAAAGAGTGTGTCAGAGACCATGGCCTGTCCTGTAGGGGTTTGGGTTCTGAGATCGTTTTTTGAATATAGCCTGTAGAATTATAGAGTATGTTGGTTACAACAATTTGGCTGACCTACATTTTTTCAGAACAAGACCAATGACAGGATTGCCATCCAGCTGTCATGCTTGACCCACTTTCAAACCTAGGGAAGGGATGAACTGTTACAGCACTGGTCTAGAAGAGGATGAACTCATGTAATCCCTGTGCATACAGTAATGTCTTCAACCAGGACATGACAAGACTCACATCAGTAGCAGATGGGGAGTAATACTGAATCACTCCCCATCAGCACCCATCACTATAAGTGTACGCACATCACACATGATGGGAATCCTTTGAAGTTTACCCTGCCGACATTGAGCGTATTTGTAGTTTGTATTTATTAAGGATCCCCATTGGCTCCTGCCAAGGCAGCAGCTACTCTTCCTGGGGTTTATTATGGATCCCATTAGTTCCTGCCAAGGCAGCAGCTACTCTTCCTGGGGTCCAGCAACATGAAGGCAGTTATATACAATTTAAAATATAACATTTCATAACACTTTTCACAACACATTAATGTGTTCCCTCAGGCCACTACTCTACAACCACATATCTACAATACAAAATCCATGTGTACGTGTTTGTAGAGTGCGTGTCTTATCATGTGTATGTGTGCCTGTACCTGTGTGTCTCTTCACAGACCCCGCTGTTCCATAAGGTGTATTTTTATCTGTTTTTTAAATCTCATTCTACTGCTTGCATCAGTTACCTCATGTGGAATAGAGTTCCATGTAGTCATGGCTCTATGTAGTACTGTGCGCCTCCCATAGTCTGTTCTGGACTTGTGGATTGTGAAGAGACCTCTGGTGGCATGTCTTGTGGGGTATGCATGGGTGTCTGAGCTGTGTGCTAGTAGTTTAAACAGACAGCTCGGTACATTCAGTATGTCAATACTTTTTACAAAAACAAGTAGTGATCAAGTCAATCTCTCCTCCACTTTGAGCCATGAGAGATCTACATGCATATTATTAATGTTAGCTCTCTGTCTACACCCAAGGGCCAGCCGCGCTGCCCTGTTCTGAGCTGATTGTAATTTTCCGAGGTCTCTCTTTGTGGCAACTGACCACAGAACTGACAAAACTAGGGCCTTGTTGATAGTGTTGTTAAAAAGGCAGAGCAACATTTTATTATGGGCAGACTTCTCCCCATCTTAGCTACTGTTGTATCAGCATGTTTTGACCATGACAGTTTACAATCCAGGGTTACTCCATGCAGTGTAGTCATCTCAACTCTTTCAATTTCCACATTATTTATTAAAGATTTAGTTGAGGTTTATGGTTTAGTGAATGATTTGTCCCAAATACAATGCTTTTATATCTTTTTTATATTTAGGACTAACTTATTCCTTGCCACCCATTCTGAAACTAACTGCAGCTCTTTGTTAAGTGTTGCAGTGATTTCAGTCGCTGTAGTAGCTGATGTGTATAGTGTTGAGTCAACCGCATACATAGACACACTGGCATGTCATTAGTAAAGATTGAGAAAAGTAAGGGGCCTAGAAAGATGCCCTGGGTAATTCCTGATTTAACCTGGATTATGTTGGAGAGGCTTCCATTAAAGAACACCCTCTGTGTTCTGTTAGATAGGTAACTCTTTATCCACAATATAGCAGGGGTGTAAAGCCATAACACATACATTTTTCCATCAGCAGACTATGATCGATAATGTATGTCAAAAGCCGCACTGAAGTCTAACAAAACAGCTCCCACAATCTTTTTATCATCCATTTCTCTCAGCCAATCATCAGTCATTTGTGTAAGCACTGTGCTTGTTGAATGTACTTTCCAAAAGCAATGCTGAAAGGTTGTTGTCAATTTGTTTACAGTAAAATAGCATTTTAACTGGTCAAACACCATTTTTTCCCAAAAGTTTACTAAGGGTTGGTAACAGGCTGATTGGTCAGCTATTTGAGCCAGTAAAGGGGGCTTTACTATTCTTGGGTAGCTGAATTACTTTGGCTTCCCTCCAGGCCCGAGGGCACACACTTTCTTGTAGGCTTAAAATGAAGATATGACAAACAGGAGTGGCCATATCGTCCGTTATCCTCAGTAATTTTCCATCCAAGTTGTCAGACCCCGGTGGCTTGTCATTGTTGATAGACAATTTTTTCACCTCCTCCACACTCACTTTACAGAATTTAAAATGACAATGCTTCTCTTTCATAATTTCATCAGTTATACTTGGATGTGTAGTGTCAGCGTTTGTTGCTGGCATGTCATGCATACATTTGCTAATCTCGCCAAATTATTAAAGTAATTGGCAATATAAATGGGTTTTGTAATGAATGATCCATCTGATTCAATGAATGATGGAGCAGAGTTTGACTTTTTGCCCAAAACTTAATTTAAGGTGCTCCAAAGCTTTTTGCTATCATTCTTTATATAATTTATTTGTTTCATAGTATCATTTTGTTTCGTAATGAATGAGCCATCTGATTCAATGAATGATGGAGCAGAGTTTGACTTTTTGCCCAAAAATTAATTTAAGGTGCTCCAAAGCTATTTGCTATCATTCTTTATATAATTTCTTTGTTTCATAGTATCATTTCTTATTGTTATTCAGTTTAGTCACATGATTTCTCAATTTGCAGTACGTTTGGGGGGAGGAAATATGACAAAGGACAACTGTGAGGTCAGTCTACTACTTACCGTGCACAAGCCGTTTCATCTCATTATAACGTGCCCATAAATACGTCCTATGATCTGCTTTTGGGGCGGTGGAGGAGTAAGATCGTCCAGACACTGTCAACGGCTCCTCGGGAACCTTCTTGCCCCCAACCTGATGTCTTTGAGCGGCAGGTGTAGAGGAGCAAGCCGCAGGTAAAGGCATCGCCGCCGACCTGCAATTTGATTCACAGCTTTGATCTTTACATTTATTCTCTCCACTTTTCAATTCCCTGCTTGTTGAAAAGTTTATAATTTTCGAAGATCTTGAAAGAGGTGGTGTCCTGCTACCGTTTTGCCATAATGCACGGCCCAGTGTAGTACTCACTTTTTTGCAGGCCATTCTAAGAAAAAACGGCGAAACCAATGCGTAAAAATATACCGGTATAGTTTACAATTACTTTAACGGAACTTGACCAATGAACTTGGTACCTGCTTACAGAAAATAAATAACATGCAGATATGAAAGGCCTGACTTCTCACTCTCCAAGTACCCCTGACTGCAGTGTGCGGTTCGGGCAGGGCTCAATGTAGGCGGAGTCAAACGGCGGGGCCGGACTCAATGTGGGCGGAGTCAAACGTTTGACCCCGCTTACTTTTTTTTGTCCATCTGAGGTTTGACAGTCAGACACTGAATACGAACACACACGTTTGTGCAAGGCACACGTTGAATACAAACGTATTTCATTTTTGAAGATCGTAAGAAATATTATATAAAGTGGTACCAGCACATGTGTTGTAAAACGTTTTGCTTCATGCTATATTTGAGACAAGCTACTGATATTGTTGCAGTGAACAACAGACTTGTTATGTATGCCATGTACTGTTAAAATTGTGTTGATCAATTTTATAACTTTGTAATTATATTATTTAATTGAGCATATATATACAGTTACTACATATCCTGATTTTTATTGCTATTTACTTTCCTCATGAGAATGGAGACAGACTATACCATATAGACATACTGACAAGCCGAATGTGCTTTGTACAATAAGATATACCAGCTCCAGTAAAGAGATCAGAGACTCGGGTGACTTCTACGTCATCTTTACTAAACAACACAATTAACATAGCAGACAAAAACAAGGTTTGACCACTCCTCAAAAATGACTTCACTCCTGCTCCTCTAAAGAGGCAACGACAGTCATGTTCTTGCTGTCAACTGCCTCCACATAGAACATCTCATAATCTCTCTGTAACTGGAACGTGAATGGTTCCTTGAGGAGAATATTTTCCTCTTCATCCAGGCCATCATACAACCGTAGTTCTTTAAGGGTTGTAATATGGTCTTCCCCGTCCATCCCAATTACACTAGGGAGGGAAACAATGCCTTTAAATGTTTGGAGTTCGCACCACCTTGCTGCCTCTAGGGTGCCCCTTAGAAGAACATCTGCTTCCTTGAAGAAAAAGAAATAATAAATATTAAGACTTGTGTCTTATTGGGTGATCTAGACAAATTACACCCCACTTTCACAATACCACCATGCAAACAAAATCCCCTATTACTAAAGGCGGTTTTCAGTGATATCTATAACTACTCAACAAGTCATCACAACTATTATATCTTGCCATGCATCAAGCCTTCAGCATTACACACAGTAGACTACATACCCAGTTCACAGCTCCCAGTTCGCTGTGCATTTTGTTTCCAGTATCATCTAGAAAGAAAACAGATTGTGGTCATTAAGCAATGTAAGGGAACCTCTAGGGATGTGTGTACCTGAATGCACCTTACTTTAGCTAACAGCCTATACAGTACCTGATCCTGCAGAGCTGGATGCTGATGTGACATGCTGTGACTTCTTGGGGGGGACATCTTCTACATCATGCTGAAATATATTGGGGGGGGTTAAGTCTTTAAACATTGGTTTAAGATTATACCACTCATCATATGAGAGGGGGGATTAAGTCTTTAAACATTGGTTTAAGACTATACCACTCATCATATGACTCCTACCTGTAGTGTGTTTTGTTTTCGCCGCCTTTTTCGATCTTTCAACCTCTTCTTCAGACCTTAGTGAGTGAATGGCATACATTTTTATTTATTTTATTTCACCTTTATTTAACCAGGTAGGCCAGTTGAGAACAAGTTCTCATTTACAACTGCGACCTGGCCAAGATAAAGCAAAGCAGTGCGACAAAAACAACAACACAGAGTTACACATAAACAAACGTGCAGTCAATAACACAATAGAAAAAAAATTAAAAATGTATAGTGTGTGCAAATGTAGAAGATTAGGGAGGTAAGGCAATAAATACGCCATAGAGGCAAAATAATTACAATTTAGCATTAACACTGAAGTGATAGATGTGCAGATGATGATGTGCAAGTAGAGATACTGGGGTGCAAAAGAGCAAGAGGGTAAGTAATAATATGGGGATGAGGTAGTTGGGTGTGCTATTTACAGATTGGCTGTGTACAGGTACAGTGATCGGTAAGCTGCTCTGACAGCTGATGCTTAAAGTTAGAGAGGGAGATATAAGACTCCAGCTTCAGTGATTTTTGCAATTCGTTCCAGTCATTGGCAGCAGAGAACTGGAAGGAAAGGCGGCCAAAGGAAGTGTTGGCTTACATACATTCAATATGAAAATATATTCAGGTCAGTCTGGATACAGTGAAACAAGTGATTTTAAGGATGCAAATGAAACGTTTTTATAATGTTTAAGACTTATGGCATGGAAAAGTTCTGCAGGAGAACTAGGCACCACCATCGCCTAATTTGCTGCATGTTTTCCTTTGAAAAAGAAAATCGCATATATCCACTAGTGATGAGAATTTCATAATTTATACATACCTCAGTGAAATACACTGTGCTTCCATTGCAATGTACAGAGCGTACTGTAAGTTAAGAAAGAGTAGGTTGTTAAGTTTGATAGTTATGATAACAACAATAATGATAATAGTAAATAATAATAATAATAATACCACCCCCCAGGAATATATTTCAGGATGTAGAAGACACCCCCCCCCCCCCCCCTGGAAGTCACAGCATGACACATCAGCATCCAGCTCTGCAGGAGTTTCATGTATGAATTGTGTATGTAGTGTAAAGAATTGTAGGAAATAGGTCCAAAAAAGTGTCAAGAATAATAAACAAGAAAAAATATGAGCAATAACAATAGTGTGCTTTGCATGCTGCAAGCACAGAAATAATAATAACATATGTTATAACAGATAATAGGAGTAATATAATATACTGAATAGCCAGCATCTTACCATCAAAACAAACACCCCACAGTTGTTTGAGAAACCTTGCTTTGGTAGGCCCTGTGGTGTGAACAAGGTCATATTTTCAATAAAGGAATGACAATCAAGTGGTATAGTTCAGTGGAATAATTTATAGGAATATCTCATCTGAACATCATCCACATCAAAAGTTCTCCAAGGTCCAGGGGACAAGATCCGAGCAATGTTTCTGTGAACACAGTGTATGTGAAAGTAAAGAAAAAGTACAATTCAACAGCTTTTTATACTCCTGCATGCATAACAGTTTTGAACACAGCTGGAACTGAATTAGCCCAAGTATTTTTCACAACATGTATGGGTGTTGCTGGACCAGAAAATGTATTTTCGACTGCAAACACACCATTTCTCACATCAATGCACTCACATGCCAAAAATCTTTCCTCGGACACTGTTTCAAAGCAATGTGTGTGCTTTCTTCGTAAATGTGTTTTGAAGTTTTTCTAATTTAACTTCAGTTTGCAATGTGGACAAGTTACAATGACTTTTCTTGACTTGCCATGTATGTTGGAACCAGGTGATTTCATTATTGTATATACTATGTGTAGGCTGTGTAGACTCGCTATGTGTAACTAAGGGAATGGCCATCGGCATCAACAATACACATTTAGAGCCAGCCAAACAACAAGGCATACATTGAAGAAACACAGAAAATGTACGATCACATCGATTACATAACTGTACATGTAAACCTAGGCTTACTGCTCAAGTAGGCAAATGTCCAAATAAGATTCCCTCATTGTAAGCAATTAGCTAGCTCACGTGCAAAAGGGTGCTATTGCTAATTAGCTAGCTCAAGTACAAATGGGTGCTAATTAACGCTATGCTGACATCGGTGTGGTAGTTGGTTATAGAAAAATATACCACTGCAATGGTATAACATGAATATTACAAAGTACATTATGCATAATGACAGTCTCACATCCATGGTTTATATTTTTATCCATGTAGGTTAGGTTCGATTAAGATTCGCTTTCATTGACACCTTAGACGTGAACCTCAACTTGGGTGATCTTGAAGGAGACTAGTGATGGGTCGTTCGCGAACGAGCCAGCTCTAAGAGCCGGCTCTTGTTGGTGAATGTTTGGAGCCGGCTCGCATATCAGAGCCGAATCTACAGTTGAAGTCGGAAGTTTACATACACCTTAGCCAAATACATTTAATCTCAGTTTTTCACAATTCCTGACATTAGTTAGGATCACCACTGTATTTTAAGAATGTGAAATATCAGAATAATAGTAGAGAGAATGACTTATTTCAGCTTTTTTTGTTTCATCACATTCCCAGTGGGTCAGAAGTTTACATACGCTCAATTAGTATTTGGGAGGGCCTCCCGGGTGGCGCAGTGGTCTAAGGCACTGCATCGCAGAGATCTGGGTTCGAGCCCAGTATCACGTGTCTGACCTTATTTCTTTTGTTTAGTCTTTATTTAGTTGGTCAGGACGTGAGTTGGGTGGGTATTATCTATGTTGTCTGTTTCTATGTGGGGTTTTCTCGTTTGGCCTGATATGGTTCTCAATCAGAGGCAGCTGTCATTCATTGTCTCTGATTGGGAACCATATTTAGGTATCCTGTTTTCTGTTGGGGTTTGTGGGTGATTGTCTATGTGTAGTGTTTGTGTCAGCACTATTGTTATTTAGCTTCACGGTTGTCACTTTGTTGTTTTTGTAGTGTTCAGTTTCTTTCATTAAATAATGACGAACACTTACCTCGCTGCGTATTGGCTCTCCGATCCTTCTCGCCTCTCCTCGTCAGATGAGGAGGATGAAGACAGCCGTGACACCCAGGCTCTGTTGCAGCCGGCCGCGACCGGGGGGCCCATGGGGCGGCGCACAATTGGCCCAGCGTCGTCCGGGTTAGGGGAGGGTTTGGCCGGCAGGGATATCCTTGTCTCATTGCGCACTAGAGACTCCTGTGGTGGGCTGGGCGCAGTGCACGCTGTCCAGGTCGCTAGGTGTACGTTGTTTCCTCCAATACATTGGTGCGGCTGGCTTCCAGGTTGGATGTGTGTTGTGTCAAGAAGCAGTGCGGCTTGGTTGGGTTGTGTTTCGGAGGACGCATGGCTCTTGACCTTTGCCTCTCCCGAGTCCGTACGGGAGTTGCAGCGATGAGAATTAGGGAGAAAAAGGGGTTAAAAAAATGTGTATTTGGTAGCATTGCCTTTAAATTGTTTAACTTGGGTCAAACGTTTCGGGTAGCCTTCCACAAGCTTCCCACAATAAGTTGGGTGAATTTTGGCACATTCCTCCTGACAGAGCTGGTGTAACTGGTTTGTAGGATCCTTGCTCGCACACGCTTTTTCAGTTCTGCCCACAAATGTTCTATAGGATTGAGGTCAGTCAGGGCTTTGTGATGGCCACACCAATACCTTGTCCTTACGCCATTTTGCCACAACTTTGGAAGTATGCTTGGGGTCATTGTCCATTTGGAAGACTAATTTGTGACCAAGCTTAAACTTCCTGACTGATGTCTTGAAATGTTGCTTCAATATATCCACATCATTTTCCATCCTCATGATGCCATCTATTTTGTGAAGTGCACCAGTCCCTCCTGCAGCAAAGCAACCCCGCAACATGATGCTGCCACCCCTGTGCTTCACGGTTGGGATGGTGTTCTTCGTCTTGCAAGACTCCCCCTTTTTCCCCCAAACATAACGATGGTCATTATGGCCAAACAGTTACATTTTTGTTTCATCAGACCAGAGGACATTTCTCCAAAAAGTATGATCTTTGTCCCCATGTGCAGTTGCAAACCATAGTCTGTCTTTTTTTATGGCAGTTTTGGAGCAGTGGCTTCTTCCTTGCTGAGCGGCCTTTCAGGTTATGTTGAAATAGTACAAATTTTACTGTGGCTATAGATACTTTTGTACCGGTTTCCTCCAGCATCTTCATAAGGTCCTTTGCTGTTGTTCTGAGATTGATTTGCACTTTTCGCACCAAAGTACGTTCATCTCTAGGAGACAGAACACGTCTCTGTCCTGAGCGGTATGACAGCTGCGTGGTCCCATGGTGTTTATACTTGCGTACTACTGTTTGTACAAACGCCTGAATGTGGTACTTTCAGGGTTTGGAAATTGCTCCCAAGGATGAACCAGACTTGTTTAGGTCTACAATTTTTTTTCTGAGGTCTTGGCTGATTTCTTTTGATTTTGAGTTTGAAGGTAGGCCTTGAAATACATCCACAGGTACACCTCCAATTTACTCAAATTATGTCAATTAGCCTATCAGAAGCTTCTAAAGCCATGACATAATTTTCTGGAATTTTCCAAGCTGTTTAAAGGCACAGTCAACTTAGTGTATGTAAACATTTGACCCACTGGAATTGGGATACAGTGAATTATAAGTGAAATAATCTGTCTGTAAACAATTGTTGGAAAAATTACTTGTGTCATGCACGAAGTAGATGTCCTAACCGACTTGCCAAAACTATAGTTTGTTAAGAAGAAATTTGTGGAGTGGTTGAAAAACAAGTTAATGACACCAACCTAAGTGTATGTAAACTTCCGACTTCAACTGTATTTATAAAAATAAAAACAAATTAAGATATGAATAATCAAAAGATTTAATTGAATAGAATTAACTAATTCAAAGAACGATTTTTTTTATTTAGGCTTAAATGCTCAAGCGCACACATACGTTCTGACTGTCTGCTCAGACTAACAGCCTCACTTGTTGTTCCTGTCAATCAGACGCGCAGTGTCAACCAATGAACCAAAGATGCGTGAGGGAGGCCCGAGCCAACTCACTCACAATCACACACTTAGCAGCCGAGGAGAGAGGAAGGACAGCTGCGAAAACAGCCGGAAAATGAGTTGGAAGCACATGTGGATGCATTTTAATAATGTAGACAATGTTAGATCACAGTGTAGAATTTGCCAAAACCAAATCTCATATAAAGCCGGTTCTACGCACAACCTACACCGGCATATAGGAACTGTGCACCAAACTGTGAAGCTAGCTGTAGCGGACCTTCGAGAAACTAGCGGGCGTGCTAGTGATAGTGGTGTAGCCAGCACCTCCACACCTGGAGATGTATCCACTCACTCAAGTAGGCCTACTCCGCGACCCACAGCAACACAGTCTTCTCTGGACCAGTTTATGCCAAACGTCTATGTCTGTAGCAAAACAAGGCCAAATTGATATTGCATTGGCTAAAATGATTGCCACTGATTTCCAGCCATTTTCGATTGTGGAGGACAGAGGTTTTAGAAATTATAGCAATAGTCTAAATCCAATGCACACAATTCCAAGCAGGAAAACCCTTTCAAAATCCCTCATTCCTGTACGAGAGCACACAGGCTTCAGTGCCGGAAAGAGTCCAAAAAGCTACTGCAGTTTGCCTTACCACTGACTGCTGGACATCAAGGGTAACCACTTCTTACATGTCACTTCATTGAGGATTTTTCGATGTCTAGCTGTCTTCTGGACTGCTTTGAGTTCAGCGACAGACACACCTCAGAGAACTTGGCAGAGGAACTGTTGAGAGTGGCCAGAGGATGGCAAGTAGATGGAAAAGTGGTCTGTTGTGTTAGCGACAATGCAGTTAACATAACCAAAGCCATGAACATTTTAAAATGGACCCATCATCCATGTCTTGCCCACACAATCAACCTGATTGTAAGAGGTGCTCTAAAGGTGATGAAGCCCACTGTGGACAAAGTGAAAGCAGCTGTGGAATACTTCCACAGGAGCACAGTAGGTGCTGAAAAACTAAAGTCTACACAACGCCAGATGGGGCTGCCTGAGCTGAAGCCTGAACAAGACTGCACTACAAGGTGTAATTCAACATTTTATATGTTGAAGCGGTTTCTTGAGTCAAAGGATGCCATCATCTCTACCCTGGCCATTGTCAATGCACCTGTTGATGCTCTGACCCAAGAGGAATGGGAGGTGTGCAGAGTCCTGGAACCCTTTGAGTAGGTCACTGTGGAGATCAGTGGAGAGAGGTACAGTAAGCAGTTATTACTACATCATTATTTAATCCAGTATTATATATGTATATGAGCAGTAGATGATAATGTAGTATCAGCAGAGAAAACATGAACCTGAACTAATAAGTTACTGTTCTCTCTTTTCAGCTATGTGACAGCCTCAAAAATGATACTCCTGTGTAAGGGTCTGCAGCGAATCACAGCCAGCCGCCAGAGAGAAGCAAATGTAACCATAGGACATGTGACAGAGTTGATGGACACCCTATGCTCATCAATGGACAGAAAGTTCAACAGAATGGAATATAATCACGTGATATCAGAAACCGCTGCACATGACCCCAGATTTAAGAAATTAGCCTTCAGTGATGCCAGAGACATTGATGAGGCTCTTCAAAGAATAACCTCAGCAGCAGGGAGGGACAGCCCCAGCGGTCAGCTGGCTCAAGCACCAGGGCAACAGAGAGCGTTCAGATAGAGCAGAAGCACCAGCAGTAGTGCCACAAACGTCTGCTGTTTGACGAGAGAGCAACTGGGGATGCAGCACAAAGGAATCCCTCAGCAGATGCCATAATGGAGGTCCGATCCTATATGGAGGAGCCCCTCCTCTGAGCTGGTGGAAGAACAAGACCTCTGTCTACCCACGGCTTACTCAAGTCATGACAGGGAGACTGCATAGTGGCCACATCCGTTCCCTCTTGAGGGTCTTCTTGAAAACAGGACAACTAATTACTGAGAAGAAACCGCATCAGCCCCTCGAAAGTGAGGCAGCTTGCATTTCTTAATGCAAATCTCTCATAAAAGCAAAATATGGTCAGCATTTCTGTGTGCTGCTGGTTATAACATGGCAACAAAGAAGAGAGAGAAGAGGGCCCAGTTTAATGTTTTAAGTGGGATGCTGCAGTTTTGCACATTATTTATTTTTTCTTTGATATGGTGCAATATTCTATTATGCTGTTCAGATTGTATTCGTTTTGAATGGTCAGATTTATATGCACTTTGTTTATATACATTAAAACGTTTTTATAAGCAAATGTTTAATAGCATTCTTTTTCATAACAAACCAATGCATTTTTAAATGCATTGTGGTTAAGGTAGAGTATGATTTCATTTAATTAGAATTGTTTTAACACCAATCATAGTCAAACTATCGCAAACTGTTTGACTTGAGAAAATGCAAAACATATATATTTTTTAAAGAGCCGTTTGGGAGCCAAAAGAGCCGGCTCTTTTTGGTGAGCTGAGCCGAACGAGCCGGCTCACTGAAAAGAGCCAGAATGCCATCACTAAAGGAGACGGGAACGGTTCAGGTTAAACACGTTTTACTCCGCCCACATTGCGAACTGCACACTACAGTCAGGGGTTTCTCACTCTACACCCCCTGGTGCAGGGGGAAGGGCCTGGACTTCATTGAACCAATCACAATAAGTTGCGTGAATCCAAGGGATACGTCAGATACAATGTAACGAATGAAACATCAACTAAATTGGCTACATATGTGCTTCAAAAGTAGCATTACCTCAGCTTCTGAATTGCCAAGTCATTAAAGGGAAAGCACTCAAAATACATTTTTAAAAGGAAAACAGTTTGATTAGAATACCATATGCCCAACAATTACATACACAGACAGTGGCGTTCCTTTATTCTCCATCACACAATAAGTGGTGCACAGGTCAATAAAATAAAATGAACTTACTTTACATACACAGAAATTGATGAACACCATTTGGGTTCTATCGACACAAAATCAATTTACAAATAAGATACATTGTCCACATAATACATAATGATGTTGTATGATGATCAGTTACATTTACAATACATGTACAAACACATTGGTGAAAGAGTGAGAAAATGGGGATCAGAGGGCAGAAAAATGTACAAACTCATACCACTCAATGATGCACCAAAAAAAGAGCCTATTAGTTTCCTCAAAAGCAAACAAATAAAAGCTCCATAATCATAAAAATAAAACACACTACACACATCATCAGTGTTGAATAATACTGTTAATCTTTAAAAAGACTTTGCCTAAAATCAACTGACCGGAAGCAGAGGAGAAAAACCAAGGCACTATTTCAAAAATTAGAACCACCAATTAGCATCATGTATTGACCTTCACTAAACACAGGACGGAAACCCAATTGTACAGAGTTGACCTCAGCCATTTTTAGAATACTTAAATAAGAAAAAAAAGAGGCCATCTCCAAAAAACATTTAGGTTAGGCTACTAGATATGATCATATGTGGATCTGCTGCTCAGATCCTGTCATTCCATTGGGTCTGTACTGAGGCTGGCAGTGTGGTCCTGTAGGGCCCCTGTAGAAGAAGACCCCAAGACCACGGTAGCTCTGCTGCCAGGAGAGAGAAGAACCATCCAATACAATTAGAATGAATAGATGCCTGTAGTAATAATTACATTTCTATGGAACCATCAGGCTCAGAGGCCCAGCCCTCACGAGGTCCTGAAGAACAGATGTCTGCAGGGTCTTCAGTCTCAGAACAGGAGTGATATCACACAGGCTCTGCTGAACTATGTGCATAGTTTGGAATGAAGCATGCTAATCACATATCGCCCAAATATTTTTCTGAGCTAGTTAATTCAACTGTGATATTAACCTCGAGTCCTGAGACTATGGCTTTGTAATTTCAATCAGTGATATTGGATCTCCTGACTGAAGGGCATGGCTGGTAGGCCGAAGCCGAACAGTGAGGTACGTCAAAGAATAAAGACAAGGATTTAACAGTTATCGCCAGTAGAAAATGCAAAGAGCTAGAGGAATAAATAAACATCAAGACAAGACTCTTCCCTGTGCTTTTAGTATTTCAATATGGTTAGTAAGGCTGCCATTTCTACGGGGGGGGAAATGCCCATGAAACCTGTGTTGATATGCGGCACGTCCGAAATGACACACCATTCCCTACCTACTGCCCAACTTTCGACCAAATCCCTATGAGCCCTGTTCAAAAGTAGTGCACTAATCTAGGGATAGTGGTCAGGCTAAGCAGCAGTTGTCTAAGGGGGATGCGGTCTGACACCACTGGGAGAAGCCCGTTTCCAGACAGGCTTTGTCATGTTGCCAGGCTAGTGTTAAAAGACATGCAGCAGCATCAAAGTGGAATATATAACCTTGCATAAATACACATCAACAGCAGGAAAAATAAAGGGTAGATAATACTGTGCCGGTCAGGAAAACAGTCCTTTACTTCATAAAAATAAAATGAGCTTTTTTGCTTCTTTTACACTCCTTTACTGGTTGCATGCAGGTAGGCATCTTTGGTCGATACAGAAGGTGGGGAGATGTGTTAGGAGCAGCCAGTCCACTGGGTCTGATGAGTAGAGTAAGAGAAGGTCTGGGATGAAGAGGATGTCTGATGACTTCAGGAGGGAAGGCGTTTGTTTCAGGAGGTCGACGTGGAGAATACAGGGGATTGGAGTGATCATGATGGCTGACTGGTTTCACCGCTGCAGAGACAGGGGGAGGCAGATGCATAAAAAAAGGACATTTAGTAATAAACCAAAGGACCAAAACAAACTGGAAAAGGATACGGTCACCGATCCAAACAGCAAAACAACAAATGATTAAGACAACAGGTATGAAGAGGTTGGCAATTGACAATAGTTTCTGAGACTATGTGGTGCTATTAGTACAAAACCAATGCTGAGGCCGGGTGTATTGCATTTTGCTTGTTTACTTTCTCTAACCTGGGCAAAATTCTTCAGCACTGCTGAAGGTGTGCAAAGGTAGTTGGTTAATGGTTACGACTATTTGTGACTAGAGAAAACTCATCTTGACGAAACGCCAAAGTGTCATTGGTTGCATGAGCGTAATTCACTGGGCTGTGACCTACGAGCCCTGGCTGGTTGTGGATCACTGGTGCCTCTAGAACCAGGCCTACTCAAACTACTCTGTGATTCTTCAGTGTTTCTATGACCTGGGCCTGGGACCTGTCTGGTCTTTCTACCAGCTCTACTGGTCTGACTGGTGGGAGAGAGGGGAGCTGCTGTAAGGCACCTTGAGGTTGGAGCAGAATGGAAAGAGCTTGTGGATGTCATCTCTGAAGAACTTGATTTGTAAATAACATTGTGTTGTTTTCTACGAACAGAAACCTCCAAGGTTGGCTTTAACACTGGCTTAACAGTGCCCTGTTGGTCCAATATGTTGACAGAAGGGACACAGCAAGACCTGGAAGAGGCCAGATTCTCTATCAATCTGGAATTGAAAGACTTTACTCTGGAGGCAGACGACGAGGAGCACAAAGTACGATTGGAGAAAAAGGTGCCTTCACGATTAGGGCCTAAAGCCCCTCTGGCACCCCTTACAAAAGCACGGCCAAAGACGGCACTATCCAGGGAGCTGGAAGACCCTCTACGGGAGTCAGACTGGGTGTCATCCTGTTCCTGCCAAGGACTCAGCCCTGCTCGGAACACATCAGCGACACTACGACTTCTAATGGAAGTGGCATCCCTGGGGAGCTTGGCTCCTCCGTGTGGTCGGGGAGCGGTACAGGTAGAGGAGGAAGAGGTATATAGGGGAGGAAGAGGGTCAGGATGGAAGCAGGTAGTGGTGGAGGAAGACCGGGTTCTTACAGGGCTGGTGTGGAAGCTGCGGGTGAGGGCTCGGAGGTGATGGGTGGCGGTGCTGGGCACGTTGTTGGTGAGGACCGGGCTGGAGCGGGGGCTGTTGCGGCGGGGGCTCCGGCCCGTCTTGGTGCCTAGCTCCTTCGCCCTGGCGCGGCGGGGGCTGCTGCCGAGGCTGTGGGCGGACAGAGGGGCCTCCAGGTCCTCCAGGCGCTGGGTCAGGGCCAGCTTCTGCTGGATGGCCATGCGGAGCAGGGAGTTCAGGGTCTTCTTCTCATCCTCCGCCACCGCTAGCTGCCTCTGCATCTCATCCAGCTGGGTGACATACTGGTCACACCTAGAGACACATGCATGTTAGAGCAACACAATCACACACATTTAGTAGACAGGTTAGACAAACAAATATGTTATAGGAACTGTACAATTAGACAAAACATATAATCTGAATTATATTTTGTATATCTCAACAGCTATGATGAAAACACAGGGAGAGGAAGATGAGACAGACACCGAGTACACAAAACATTAAGAACACCTGCTCTATCCATGATAGACTGACCAGGTGAATCCAGTTGAAAGCTATGACCCCTTATGGATGTCACGTGTTAAATCCACTTCAAATCAGTGTAGATGAAAGGGGAGGAGACAGGATAAAGAAGGATTTTTAAGCCTTGAGACATGGATCGTTCGTGTGCCATTTAGAGGGTGAATGGGCAAGACGAATGATTTAAAGTGCCTTTGAACAGGGTATGGTTGTAGGTGCCAGGCGCACCGGTTTGAGTGAGTCAACAACTGCAACGCTACTGGGTTTTTCATGCTCAATAGTTTCCAGTGTGAATCAAGAACGGTCTCCCACTCAAAGGAAATCCAGCCAACTTGACAACTGTGGGACGTTTTGGAGTCAACATGGGCCAGCATCCCTGTGGAACGCTTTTGATACCTCATAGTCAATACTCCAATGAATTGAGTAGGTTCTGAGGGAAAAAGGGTGTGCATCTCAATATTAGGAAGGTGATGGTAATGTTTGGTCAATGAGAAGACCGACAGTAAGCTCACATGAGACAAACCCAAGAGAAAGAGAGAAAGCCAAGAAAATACAAAAAAAGCCAAGTTTAGTTTCTGAATTCGTTGAATAATAGTTACAATTTCTGAGTGAGGTCAACATGACACTGTGGGGAAGTTGCTCTAAATGTCCACTTGGAGGCACCATTACACAAAGTTTACCAAGTCATTTCAAGAGGGTCAGTGCTAAATGCAGTCAGTCAGAATCAGACAGGGTCTTTCAAATGCTAGGCCTAATCAAACATCTGCTCATTTACTGTCCTAGAGAAGAGACCGAGCTTATTGTAGTGTCCATGCCCCGATGAATTGAGGATGTTCTGAGGGCAAACGGGGGTGCAACTCAATATTGTATGTTTTGTACACTCAGTGTATTATGTAATTCTATGATTAAGCACATAAAAATGTCAAGTGCACACGCAGACACACACAGGAGGTCCCGTACTGGGAAGAAATGAAATCTACTTTTACCCCAGGTAAACACCCACATCTACTTAGGCCAAACCTTAGAAATACAGAAACCGTAGTCCAGAAGTGTAACCAACATCAAGACACAATTAACAAATCCCTTTGTCCTGCCACACACTAATTAAGGATATACATGCCAACACTCAAAACAAATACTGTATCTGCCTACCAACAAACAGAGCACCGCAAGGCAGTCAGGGGCATAGCCTACGTTCTGCACAAGTTAATTCTGTCTCGGTCCACTCTTGGTTGCTAGCAGCTATCCCTACAGAGAGGGGTGGGGAGGGAGAAGGGAACATTGCGTCGAGTCGCTTTCCCTGTCCCGTCATGACGGACAGGTCGGTCCAGGCTGAGGCTCCAAACAGGGCAGTGCATGTGCGTTCTAATCTGCACGTGAGTCCCGTCATGACGGACAGGTCGGTCCAGGCTGAGGCTCCAAACAGGGCAGTGCATGTGCGTTCTAATCTGCACGTGAGAAGATGGATTGTTGCGGACTGCAGAGTGGTAAAAGGCCTCTAATCTGATTAGACGACACTGTAGTGACAATGTCTAGCACGCGTCCCAAAATGGCAGCCTATTCCCTATTTAGTGCGCTCCTGTTAACCAACGCTCATAGGGCTCTGGTTAAAACGTAGTGCAGCATAAAGGGATAGGGCTCCATTGGGACGTGGCCAAACTCTAGTCTACCATGTCATGACACGTCGGACTGTCTCATCTAAACAAGAGCCACAGGAGCACAAACACTAAGCATGACGATTAACTTTAGCTGCTTTAAGCTGGAGAACAATTATTTCCACAGGAGGGAGTCTGTCCACTGCTCGGTCTACATCTGCTCACAGCAGCAGCGGTAGGCTAGTCTGTGGATGTAATGTAAAACAAGGCCGACCACAGGACTTTGGACAAATGTCATGCAATATGTACATTTTTGATTGTAGCGTAACACTAATTGATGCACAAAGTGTAAATACTTTTTCCTGTGTTATCCTCAGAGATTTAAAATGGAGCGTATCCACTTGCAAGGCTGAATGAAAACAGTGCTTCTCCAACTCAGGTCTCTAGATTGGTGTTATTCTCTGTGATTGTGAATATATAATGAACAAAAATATAAACGCAACAACTTCAATGATTTTGCTGAGTTATGAGTTACAGTTCAAATAAGGAAATCAGTCAATTAAAATAAAATTCATCAGGCCCTAATCTATGGATTTCAGGCCCACCCACTTGGGACCCAGGCCCAGCCAATCAGAATGAGTTTCTCCCCAAAAAATGGGCATTATTACAGACAGAAATACTCAGTTTCATCAGCTGTCCAGGTGGCTGGTCTCAGACAATCCCGCAGGCGAAGGTGAAGGTGGATGTGGAGTTCTTGGGCTGGCGTGGTTACATGTTGACATTGGAGGCGGCTTATGGTAGAGAAATGAACATTACATTCTCTGGCAACAGCTCTGGTGGACATTCCTGCAGTCAGCATGCCAATTGCACGCCCCCTCAAAACATGAGACATCCATAGCGTTGTGTTGTGACACAAAACTGCACATTTTAGAGTGGCCTTCTATTGTCCCCAGCACAAGGTACACCTGTGTAATGATCATGCTGTTTAATCAGCCTCTTCATATGCCACACCTGTCAGGTGGATGGATTATCTTGGCAAAGGAGAAATGCTCACTAACAGGGATCTAAACAAATTTGTGCACAAAAGGAGAGAAATAAGCTTTTTGTGTGTATGGAACACTTCTGGGATCTTTTATTTCAGCTCATGAAACATTGGACCAACACTTTACATGTAGTGTTTCTATTTTTGTTCAGTGTGAAAGGAGAGTAAATAAAATGACTGTACCTGCTGGTGAACATGACCCTCAGTGAAGAGAAGGTGGCAGCGTCCTCCTTCAGGGCTTTGAGCTCGTTCCTCAGCTTCACCATGGTCTCAGACACCATGCTCTTCTCTGTCTCGTACTTGGTCTTCAGGTTGCTCAGAGCCAACTCTGCCGTCTGGAATAGAAACATTATGGCTTGTTTGATTGTTTTTTCCCCCAGCTGTAATATCAAGAACAAAACACACTTCAAAGTTTACCTCTCATCTGTCAGTGCAACTTAACAAAAACAACGACCATGATTGTATAGATGGGGCACTGGTAATTTTGGCACTCTATTTAGATTTAGTCTAGTCGTAGTCATTTTGACTAATTTTTGTCAGTTGAATACTGATTTAGTCCATTTGCCGTCAAAATTACTAAAACAGTGGGCCATTTTAGTCAACTATATTCCCTTTTTAGTCACATCACATTTGCATTGCCTCATTAACCTCTAGTAAACAGAAATCACTGACTGCCATGTGCACAAACGTACATAACCTTGTCCTACCAACATATTGTTCTGCATACCACCCTATTCTCTTCCCAACAGCAGAAATATGACAAACATGTATAAGAATTATCTGGCCATGTAAATTCCTAATTCAGCCTACATAGATATTGCACATTACATACAAACCAAACGCGCGTAAGAGAGAGAGACAGCTTCACAGTCACCAGATGGTGCCGCAAAGTAGTATGGGTTGCACCTCCGTCACTAAACTTCAAGTCCGAATCGAGTCCAAAGTCCCCGTGCTCGAGTTCAAGTCACGAGTCCCTATGGCTGAAGTCCGAGTCCCAGTGCTCGAGTCCTGGTCCAAGCGCTCAAGTCTGAGTCACTAGGTCCACATTTACTCAAAATAAAAGTTATATACCCAGTCAGACAGTGTAGAACAAAGAGGAATTGAGTCAAATTGTTTGCTTCCTTTTTCCTTTCTTTCTGTGCCACCAAATGTTTGCATATAGGCTACTGGTAATGTCACCAGGGTCACGTTCAGTTGCATAACATTTTCCAACATTGCAGATAGAAATTCAATGAATCGAACCAACGTTATTCCTTTTTCAACATGTCAGAGAGGCATGTTTGTTCTACATAGCCTATTTCTATCTGAATGTTCCAAAACGTTGCGTCCCGCTGAACGCGCCCCAGGTTGTTATCTATAGCTAGCTAATGACGTAACATGACTGAACAAGGTGTAGCCTAAACATATGGTTAAACGGTCCGGTCCGCAAGTAGCCTTGTTTTAGGAACGGCCCGCGATATGCTTTATGAATGTAAAATGCAGGCCCCCAGAGTGGCGCAGTGGTCTAAGGCACTGCATCGCAGGGCTAGCTGTGCCACTAGAGATTCTGGTTCGAGTCCAGTCTCAGTCGCAGCCGGCCGCGACCGGGAGACCCATGGGGCTGCACACATTTGGCCCAGCGTCGTCAGGGTTAGGGGAGGATTTGGCCGGCTGGGATGTCCTTGTCCCAATGCGCACTAGCGACTCCTGTGGCGGGCCGGGCGCAGTGCACGCTGACACGGTTGCCAAGTGCACGGTGTTTCCTCCGACACATTGGTGCGGCTGGCTTCCGGGTTAGGTGGGCATTGTGTCAAGAAGCAGTGCAGCTTGGTTGGGTTGTGTTTCGGGGACACCCGGCTCAACCTTTGCCTCTCCCAAGTTCGTATGGGAGTTGCAACGATGAGACAAGACAACTGGATACCATGAAACTGAGGAGAGAAAAAAAGGGCTAAAATAAATAAAACAAATTACTAAACAAAATTCGATTACAAAAAAGTAAAAAATGCACAATAGAAAGACATTTTTTTAGAGCCGGACCTCATCGTACAGGTCCTATCTTTTGAACGGTAAGGGTTAGAATCAATCTGTTCTATCTGAGGAAAACAGGGAGGCTTGGCTACAGAACCTGGCTATGAAATGCAGTGGGGAAAGTGGGAGGGAAATTCAAAGACTATTTTTCTCTCCCTTGAGCATAGAAAAGCAGGCAGTCTTTTCACAGTGTTACGTTACAGCCTTACTCTAAAATGGATTAAATCATTTTTTCCTGTCAATCGACACACAATAACCCCTTATGACAAAGCAAAAACAGGTTTAGAAATTTTTGC
This sequence comes from Salvelinus alpinus, assembly GCF_045679555.1. Taxonomy (NCBI): domain Eukaryota; kingdom Metazoa; phylum Chordata; class Actinopteri; order Salmoniformes; family Salmonidae; genus Salvelinus; species Salvelinus alpinus. The sequence continues at coordinate 21,261,100 of NC_092102.1, read as the reverse complement.
AAATATAATTCAAATAAAAAACAGAAATACCTTATTTACATAAGTATTCAGACCCTTTGCTATGAGACTCGAAATTTAACTCCGGTGCATCCTGTTTCCAATGATCTTTCTACAACTTGGAGTCCACCTGTGGTAAATTGAATTGATTGGACATGATTTGGAAAGGCACACACCTGTCTATATAAGGTCCCACAGTTGACAGTGCATGTCAGAGCAAAAACCAAGCTATGAGGTCAAAGGAATTGTCTGTAGAGCTCTGGAGACAGGACTGTGTCGAGGCACAGATCTGGGGAAGGGTACCAAAACATTTCTGCAGCATTGAAGAAGAACACAGTGGGCTCCATCATTCTTAAAATGGTAGAAGTTTGGAACCACCAAGACTCCACCCAGGCAATTGGCCTTGGTCAGGGAGGTGAACAAGAACCAGATGGCCACTCTGATAGAGCTCCAGAGTTCCTCTGTGAAGATGGGAGAACCTTCCAGAACGACAACCATCTCTGCAGCACTCCACCAAATCAGGCCTTGATGGTAGAGTGGCCAGACGGAAGCCACTCCTCAGTAAAAGGCACATGACATGGAGTTTGCCAAAAGGCACTTAAAGGAATCTCAGACCATAAGAAACAAGTATCTCTGGTCTGATGAAACAAAGATTGAACTCTTTGGCCTGAATGCCAAGCGTCTTGTCTGGAGGAAACCTGGCACCATCCCTACGGTGAAACATGATGGTTGCAGCATCATGCTGTGGGGATGTTTCTCAGCTGAAGGGACTGGGAGACTAGTCAGGATCGAGGGAAAGATGAACGGAGCAAAGTACAGAGAGATCCTTGATGAAAACCTGCTCCAGAATGCTCAGGACCTCAGACTGGGGCGAAGGTTCACCTTCCAACAGGACGACGACCCTAAGCACACAGCCAAGACAATGCAGGAGTGGCTTTGGGACAAGTCTCTAATGCCCTTGAGTGGCCCAGCCAGAGCCTGGACTTGAACCTGATCGAACATCTCTGAAGAGACCTGAAAATAGCTGTGCAGCGATGCTCCCCATCCAACCTGATAGAGCTTGAGAGGATCTGCAGAGAAGAATGGTAGAAACTTCCCAAATACAGGTGTACCAAGTTTGTAGCATCATACCCAAGAAGATTAAAGGCTGTAATCACTGCCAAAGGTGCTTCAACAAAGTACTGAGTAAAGGGTCTGAATACTTATGTAAATGTCATATTTCTGTTCTATTTTTAACACATTTGCAAAAAATTCAACAACAAAAAACAGTTTTTGCTTTGTCATTATGGAGTATTGTGTGTAGATACGTTGATTACTTTCTGCAAATCCTATGCGTTTTCCACATTGATTCAACGTCATCACATTGCATAGTTTGGTTGAAATGACATGGAAACACTGATTCAACCAGGTTTTGCCCAGTGGCAATGCTGTGATTGTTTTTTAACCAGGCAAAGGGTAGCTAACTAGAAGGCAGACTGGTTAGCTACGGGGAAGCAAGAGAGTTGTCTGCGTGATGTGTATAATCAGAGGCGGAGCCTGTCTGTCTGTCTGTAGCTCACCAGCTGATGTAGGCTGTGGCGTGGGCTGCGCATCGGTGCTGCTCATATTAATTGTGCTCATCACTGGAAAGCTCTCAATCTCTCCAAAAACTCTTGTCCTGTCCACTTAGTAGTAAGAGAATTTTGTCTAGTGTCGTTTTAGTCAACTGAAATGAAAGATCATTGGTTCTATTTAGCCAGTTATAGTCTTGTCAATTGTTTCACGAATATTTGTCAATATTTTTATTGACAAAATTAACACAGATGGGACATATTTGTAGCGATGAAAATATCAACCCTGTAATTAAACAGAAGCAAGAACTACAGCATGTACCCTGTCAAAGCAAATGACCAAGAATATATTGGTAAACATCTTCAGTATCAGTACAGTCAGACATGATACTGCTTACTGCTTAATGAGGCTTGCAAGCTTTACTGAATTCAATAATTTTTCTAGCAGTGTGCCACTGTGGAGAACAAAGAAAGCGTGAGCAGAAGTGTAATCATATGAAGTTAATAAATATTATAGTTCTGTCTACATTTCTCACAGTAGAAAAGGAGAGAGCCAGCATCTGAATTCAGTGGCTAACCCGTGACAGAGAGGCTACCCTAATCGAGCAAAGATTAGCCTTACAGTGTGTGTTTGCGTGTGAGAGAGCAAGTGAGTTAGAGAGAGCAAGTGAGAGAAAGAGAGAGAGGGCGAGTGAGAGAGAGAGAGAGAGTGAGAGCGAGGAGTGGTTGACAGCAGAATCAGGTCAGCCATGTCAGGATGCATACAGAGTAGAGGGGAGAAAGGAGCAGTGTACTGGAAGCTCTCTGAGGAAGACGTCATCATTCTCCAACTACAGCTCTCCATCTCTACACTCAGACCATCCAATGACGTCTAGCCTACCCCTTCCCCCTCTTCTTGGTGAATATCATTTCAGCTGTTCATGGAAAAAATAAATATTGATCGCAAAAAAAGATTAAAGAGTGAATTGAACAGAGGAACGCGCCCTGCAGGCAGACTGGTGGATCTAGCAGTCAGAAGGGGTTTATTGACAGAAAGCTGGAGCAAAACTTTACTGTTGTTGCTATGGGTCAGATACCCAAGGAAATAGAACAGGATGAAAACCTTCACAGCAAGCAAAACAATGGAGAAAGACCAGAGGAAGTCCTATTAAATGTTCAGTTGTTATCGAGTTAGAATGTTCTCTACCGACTTTGGTCTGAGGATTACAGGTCATGGATTGGTCAGGCTGAGAGTCAAACCCTGAATGGAAGAATAGGGAATTAAACTTATTTTCAACACTAAAAGAGACACCACTCATTGATGACCGATTTCAAGATCAATAGTGATTTACCTTTCGGGGTCTGACTGGTTGTGTGTGTCCTGTGTGTGTGTGTGTGTGTGTGTGTGTTCAACTTGGCGTGCCCATTGAGGGATTTGTCTGCAGTGCTGTACCTGTTTGTTGGCTTTGAGGACCGTCCTCAGAGTGGCGATCTGCTCTCTCTTGGTGCTGAGGAGAGACTTGAGCTTCAGCACCTCCTCCATGAGGGCCTCGCTTTCCAGCTCCCCTCCGCAGCTGATCCCTCCCGAATAGGGCAACGTACCCCTCTGGCGACACAGGTCCACCGCCACCTGGGACAGGTAGTTCACAAACCATGAATGATTGTGCTAGTATCGTTATTAGGTATTACTTTCAGTTTCACTAAAGTGATGGACCACTCAGCACAACACGTGTTAGAATTGGTTATCGTCCCAGCCTTTATCAAAGTTTATCAACCGAAACAAAGCAAGGATGCCAAAATGATCCTCATAAAGGAGGAAAAATAACCGCAATTGAAATATTATTACATATGTAGTCTTAGTGGTCTACTACTCTCTACAATCTACAGATATCCGCTTTCCCGATCGATGCCAAGCGCCAGACAAGCTGCTTAAAAGCTTTCGGAGGCCAAATAACACATTCTGTACTGTGGGATCAGAATTCAGCAGACTATGACCTTACTGAAGTGGCCATTAAATATGCATGTTGAGTGGAAGACAATATGGCGGCGGCACTCGTACCTGGAGGTGTTTGATCTGGCAGCGGATGACAGCCACCAGGTTGCGGACGTTGGACGGGTCCCTGAAGTCCATGGTGGGGGAGCTGGGGCAGACTGGGGCGGGGGAGTTGTCACGGGAATCCTGGGGAGTACCAGGCCTGCTGTCTCCATCCCCTCCATGCACTGCTTTCGCAAACAACTCATTGGAGCGTCGCTTGTTACGTCCATGATGGGGATGGGGATGGGGGTGCAGGTGGTTGGACTTCCCTCCACTCCCTCCTGACTGGCCCCTGGCACCGTCGCGGTAGTAGTCTAGGGTGACTCGTTTGGGCGTGAGGTTGTTGCACACACAGATGTGGTGGTAGAGGTTGGCCAGCTCCTCAGAGAAGGCCAGCAGCTCCTCCTGTGCCATGCTGAGATGACCCTCAGAATCAGTAGCCACTTTCCTCGTCGCTCCGATCTCCTTCTCCAGCTCGCTGATGCGCTCCTGGTCCTGCCGGCTGGACTTGATGCACTGGCGGATCTTCTCAGCCAGCTCATGGGCCTCTCCCCTCCACCGCTCCTTCTCCTGCCGGCAGCGCTGCTCCAGGGCTGAGTAACGTTTCCCCGCCTGGGACAGCTCCTCACGCAGCTTCAGCAGCTCCTCGCCGGCCGCCTTCATCCGGGCCTCCAGCACCTCTGTGCTCTTCACGTCCAGCTCATAGTCGTAGTCATCCACCCCGTTCTCCAGGGTCCTGGTGCTCCCGTCCCCCTGGTCGCCCGCCGCCTTCCCCTGGGGCAGGATGTGTTTCTGCAGCTGCACGGCCTCCAGCTGCTGGGTCAGGGAGCCAACCTTGTCTTCCTGCTCACTGAAGGCCTGCTGGGACAGCTCCAACTGCCTCTGGAGGTCCTGGACCGTGTTGGCCAGACCAGTCTTATCCCTCTCAGCCTGGGGAAAGAGACATGGAGAAACAGAAAATAAGACTAAAACATCTTTGCTTGAAAGAGGCATTATAGCTACAGTACCAGTCAAAAGTTTAGACACACCTACTCATTCAAGGGTTTTTCTTAATTTTTTACTATTTTCTACATTGTATAATAATAGTGAAGACTTCAAAACTATGAATCAACATATATGGAATCATGTAGTAACTAAAAAAAGTGTTAAACAAATCAGAAAATATTTTATATTTGAGATTCATCAAAGTAACGAATTTCTTATTTTCTTTATGTTCTATTTATGTGCTGTTCTATAAACCAATTTCTGTGTTCTTGCAAGTGGCTAACTGAACGAATCCTCACTATCAGTAGCTGCAATTTGGCAGTACGCCCTAATTGGTAAAAAAACAGCTCAAATAAACAAAGACAAACGACAGTCCATCATTACTTTAAGACATGAAGGTCAGTCAAAACCCGGAAAAATTCAATTACTTTTAAAGTTTCTTCAAGTGCAGTCGCAAAAACCATCAAGTGCTATGATAAAACTGGTTCTCATGAGGAACGCCACAGGAAAGGAAGACCCAGAGTTACCTCTGCTGCAGAGGATAAGTTCATTAGAGTTAACTGCACCTCAGATTGCAGCCCAAATAATTGCTTCACAACGTTCAAGTAACAGACACATCTCAACATCAACTGTTCAGAGGAGACTGAGTGAATCAGGCCTTCATGGTCGAATTGCTGCAAAGAAACCACTACTAAAGGACACCAATAAGAAGAGATTTGCTTAGGCAAAGAAACACAAGCAATGGACATTAGACCGGTGGAAATGTTTGATTTTTGGTTCCAACCGCCGTATCTTTGTGAGACGCAGAGTAGGTGAACGGATGATCTCTGCATGTGTGGTTCCCACTGTGAAGCATGGAGGTGTGATGGTGCTTTGCTGGTGACACTGTCAGTGATTTATTTAGAATTCAAGGCACACTTAACCAGCATGGCTACCACAGCATTGTGCAGCGATACTCCATCCCATCTGGGTTTGCACTTAGTGGGACTATAATTTGTTTTTTTAACAGGACAATTATCCAAAGCACACCTCCAATCTGTGTTAGGGTTATTTGACCAAGGAGAGTGATGGTGCTGCATCAGATGACCTGGCCTCCACAATCACGTGATCTCAATCCAATTGAAATGGTTTGGGATGAGTTGGACCACAGAGTGAAGGAACAGCAGCCAACATGTGCTCAGCATATGTGCATACTCCTCCAAGACTGTTGGAAAAGCATTCCTCATGAAACTGGTTGAGAGAATGCCAAGAGTGTACAAAGATGTCATCAAGGCAAAGGGTGGCTACTTTGAAGAATCTAAGATATATTTTGATTTGTTTAACACTTTTTTGGTTACTACATGATTCCATATGTGTTATTTCATAGTTTTGATGTCTTCACTATTATTCTACAATGTAGAAAATAGTGTAAAAAAAATAAGAAAAACCCTTGAATTAGTAGGTGTGTCCAAACCTTTGACTGGTACTGTAAATATATAGTAGAAGGCATAAAATGCAATTTTTGATTATCCATTTTCCATGGCATTTCAAAGTGCCAATTATGCCTCAGATTACTGTAGCAAGCATTTGGGTGGCTGAACTAAACGGCACATTCAATACGAGACAAATGTCAGTAATACATTTCTCCAGGTTGATCAATCTTTGCTGAGACAAAAGCAGAGGTTCTCTCTGAGACGGTACACACAAATTTCTCCATCCAGTGCCTTCAATCTCACTGCATTATTCATGATGTGGAGCAGCACTCGAGACACACAGCCTCAACATGCTCGTTCAGTACTCCTAACATCTGCTGGGCCTGGGCGGAAGCATACCTACCCCCGGCTGAGTGCTTTATAAATTATACATTTACACAACTGAAATAGGACAATAAATTATTGGTTGGGACAGAGCATACTGTAGAGCTAAAAAAAAGTGTAGAAAAGTGGTAATTGAATGTGCAATGTGGTGTTTGATAGGCCGTTTCAAACAGTTACTGACAGTACAGTTACACTAAGTGATCCAATGATATCTGTAGCAGGATGTGGTCTATAGAAGGAAGGGTACGTGACTGAAACCTTTACAGCTCATATATAGGACATCGCCATGGCAAGAAGTACTGCTGATCAGAGAACTAAATCTAGACATTGACACACCTAACTACTAGTCTACAGACCATCTCTGTTACAAATCTTTTTTAATTCCAACAATTCTTTACTGAAAGAGAAGACAAACAGATGATTACTTGAAATGAGTTAGTGTCCATACAGTATGTACCAGTACGTACGTGGTTTTGATCCCATTGCGTACCTGCATGAGTTGCTGTTTGAGTTTCTGTCCGTCAGAGAGGTGCAACTCACTGAGCAGGTCAGACACCAGGCCAGGGGCAGGCCTCAGGAACACGTCACTGTTCCTGGGGGTGGAGAAGCGCTGGACGTGCCCATTAGCCTTGGGGTTAGGAGGAGCGCAACCAGACCCCGGGCCGTCGTTGCAACCGCTATCCTTTTCGTGCTCCCGGCCCCCTCCACTGTCCCCACTGTCATCCAGCTGCATTTCCAGGTGTGTGACCGAGTCAAAGGGGTTGAGGGCTAGGGCCGAGAGCTCCCTCCTCAGGGTGTTCTTCTGCTCCCTCTCCTCCTTGAGGGCCTCCAGGGCCTCGTCCAGCTGACGCTCGGCGATCTCCCTTAGCTGCGCCGCCTCCTCCAGCTGGGCCCGGAGAACGTCGTCTTGCTCCTCCTTGTGGGTGAGCTCCAGCTTCACCGCCTCGAACTCCACCTGCAGATGACAAGACGAGAGACAGGGCATGTGATTACAGAGACTCAGAGTGTAGAACGGAGTGTTACGGGCAGGGTTGGGGATTACATGTACATTATAACAAAACAAAAAAGGTAACTAATCCGTTACGCGAACAGCAAAAATATTGTAATCAGATTACAGATACTTTTGAAAAACTTGATTACTTAGAGGATTACTTTTAAATTCAGAATTTTTGTTAACACTTTTCTCAATGACAGTCATATCAGCATTGAATCAAATCAAATCAAGTTTATTTTATATAGCCCTTCGTACATCAGCTAATATCTCGAAGTGCTGTACAGAAACCCAGCCTAAAACCCCAAACAGCAAGCAATGCAGGTGTAGAAGCACGGTGGCTAGGAAAAACTCCCTAGAAAGGCCAAAACCTAGGAAGAAACCTAGAGAGGAACCAGGCTATGAGGGGTGGCCAGTCCTCTTCTGGCTGTGCCGGGTGGAGATTATAACAGAACATGGCCAAGATGTTCAAAATGTTCATAAATTGAAAAAGGGCACAAGTTTAAGTTTGTTCCACCTGAGAGAGTCTGACCACAAGTCAGAGACTCCATGAGAACCCAAAATATAAGCTGCTTTTCCTCCAATGTTTGTAAACATTGTAAATGTAAACAAACACTGTATAGCCTCATAACATGGTTAAAACAATAATGTTGATATCATGGATGACCAGCCCTTACATCCATAGCTTTGTCTATTAATCTGGGAGTGGTTACATTTCTCCAGGCCCATCCCTCAGCGTTTTACCAAAATGGCAGGGCGAACGTTTTGTTATTGTTTCATCTGTGGATTTGCCCTTTAAAACAGCTGCACATTATCAATATATTAAAGTGTCATCAACAAAAAGGTAAACAATAGGCCTATAGCAAATGCAGCATGTGGCATTCATTTTTTCAGTAGTAAATAGCATTTTTCAGTAGTGCTCAAAGCATGCCATTCCATGAGCGCAGCATTTATTTTTCAACTCTAATCAACTCTAATTAGTTTTGAATCTATACTTCCATATTTGCAAGTCCTATTCTTGAAGATCAAGGGGTATAACATTTATTGGAAGGACGAATTCTGAGACTTTGTTTTTTAATGTAAAGATATAATTTAATCGTATTATTATATAAAGTAGAAAGCGATGGGTTAGAAGAAGCCTACATAACCAACCCATAAAGTAAAATGTAACATTCATATGGCCAGCTATGTAAACTGTAACATTGATTTATCCTGCAATAGATCTTGTTCAATTGGTAACATACATTTGTCTTCTTCTAATGCCTCTTTAGGGGAAAGGCATCTAAAAGTTACAGAATGTAATCAGATTACGTTACTAAGTTTGGGTAATCCAAAAGTTACATTACTGATTACAATTTGGGACAGGTAACTAGTAACTAACGGATTACATTTAGGAAGTAACCTACCCAACAATGGTGTCAGGTCACTATGGGAGGGGTGTGTTGAATTTCAGATAATTTTTCCTTAACATTAAGGGACAATAAAAGTGAATCTTATGTCTGTTGGGTGGTACTGAACTAGGAATGTGTAACTGTCATTACTCTGACCTTAGAAAATTAGGAATTTCTGTGGTCTATGTTCTACAACTTACTTTTGGACTGGCAGTTGGTAAATTATTTCAAAACCTTCTCAATAATTGATCTATGCTACTTGGCCACCTGATGAGTAAGACGAGTTTACGTCACATTTACAGTATGCTTCTGCGTGACCAGGATGAGAATCAAATCTGTCCCAATTGTTCGTAGAGACTTCCCACTTCAGAGATGCCATTGTCTCCCATCTGAGATGACTCCCCAACAATGAGTGTGTGTGTCAGACAGACTGACAGGGGAAGTCACTGTCAGCCAAACCCAGCACACACACACACCAGACAAGGCTAGCCCTTATTCATGAACCATTTGGAAAGAATCCTCATCACACACCCTCAGAGTCTTAACCCAGTAGGAGATGGAGACTTAAATGGACAGGAAGAATAGAAGCCTACCAAACACAGTATAGTGCTGCGCGATTAACATACATTTAAGTTATTTTACCTTTTTTTTTTTTTTAACTCATTGACCTCCATCGGTTCAATTATTAGAATTCTATTCTGTTAGTTTATTTCCTGTGAGCTCAATGCGCACATTGCAGTTTCTCTAGAGAGATCAGATCCAGCCTGAACTGTGTGATGTAGTAGGGATATGTAGTTTCCAAAAGGCCAATATTCTACATAATTACCACATTTTATGCACTAAACTAACTACAATGACCATAATCCATTGCACATCTACGTGTCCGGTCTGTGTTTCTTTTACGCCTGCTATGAGAGACAAGAATGCGCGATCATGAGGGATATAGAGAGCAAATGTCGCTTCGCAAGGTATCTCTACCTGAAAATACATGATCAAAGTGATTGCTAGTTAATATTCAACAGTCAAAAGTAGGCCTTATTTACAAAGTACTGATTTTGTCAGAGAGCATAGGTAGCAGCTCTATAGAGATGAGATGACTTGAAATTAAATAATAAAGTCATTAAATACAACAAATGTAATATACACAACTGAAATATTTTATTAAAGTAACGTGAATAAATGGTTAATAAGTAATAAGCAGTAATGGACCGTCACTACCATCATGGGAATGTATTGTTTTATTCTGTGTTACAGCATTCAACCCAAATAATCGAAACAAAAAACAATATATATATTTTTTTTTAAATAATCGAACCGACCTAAAAAAACAAACACTAATTGCTCAGCACTACCACAGAATGATCTGGAACCCCCTTTTGGCCATTAAGAAACGAACACACTCCTAATGTTTGTTATGACGTTGCACATTTTTCAGCGGTTACACAAAGTACTGAGTCATTTGAGGTACACATTCCATGAGCCTTTTGAGAAGAATAGGAGTATTTTGGCCCAACTACTGGCTGTTGTACTGGAAGTGCCGATGGGAGACAAGGGTTGTGTTCAGTAGAGCATGCTGTAGCAAAACTTCATGCAATAGAAAACTAAAAGCAGTGTTTTTACTGAACAGGTTCAGCTTTTTCCTCCCAGTTTAAAAACTATTCTCCCTACTGAACAAGGCCCTGTTGTGTTAACTGAGTGTTATTATCAGTGAGGCGAGTGATTAGAAGGGAGGGGCTCTAACCTGGTTCTCCTTGAGTACAGACACCTGTTTCTGCAGACAGGTGTTCTCCTCCTCCAGCTCACTGTTGTCCTGGAGCTGACGGAGCTCCCGCACCTTATACTCCTTCATCTCATTCCTCATGTGGCCCTTCTCCAGCTCCGAACACTCACACTCCTGGGAAACACACACACTCTCAGTATACAGTTGAACTAATAACACAATGTTATGGAAGCACTGCACACTGCTCTTGACATTTGAACACACACAAGAGACTAGCAGGAAGTAGAGCGTAAAATGAGCCTATTTAACTGAGACCTACATTTCTGTTAGATGGAGAGATGTACAAATGCTACTAAATAGTTGTATTCTTCCATATTTAAGTGAATAGTGGTGTGTAAAGCATTAGGTATGTTAGTGAATGATAAGCACACTATTAATACCTTCTTCAGCTGGGAGGAGAGGCCGGCCTGTCGGTCTATCTCAGCGTGAGCGTAGCCCAGAGCGAGGCGCGCCTGCCGTAACTCGGCCTGCAACTCAGCCATGCTGGTTGCCATGGCAGCCTCCTTGCTGGCAGTCTCCTCCAAAAGGCACTCCTCCCGGGTCTCCCCATATGCTGTTGCACGCTTGTGGCAGGTCACAGAGTCTGACAGAGCCTAGTTGCACACACAGACGGATACAAAGCAAAAAGAGCGGCATTTATTTGGGCGTCATCCAGAGTCTGCCAGAGACCACAGACAGACAAAGACAAAAAAGGTGCCATTTATTTGGGTGTCCAGTTGTTCGTGTGACCACCATATGGTGGTATGTAAGGCACATGGTCCATCAGTGGGGTGCACCATGAAAGGCAAGCTGGAAATTAAAACACGGTGCCAAGTGGCACATCTACTAAAGACCCAAGACAACAAAGATGTATATCGGTGGCAGTGGTAATAGGACTCCACAGACCAGCTGTCGAAATCTGAGCGGTCTTGAATATTAAGTACATCCCATGCATATCTTATGCCTGCCTATGTGTCCTCAGGTAAGAATGTGGTACAAACCAGTTTCATCTGGGACAAGTCAAAGAGGAATACATTCTTTCAAATGACAACTTTGTTCACTTTACCCCACAAATGTGATTTGATAGTTACGACTTCTAAGCAAATAGCCTATACTCATTTAACGTCACAACATTATAGGGGTGGTATAGAACCCAAAATCTCCTGATTTGAAGTCATACTGCAATTGGAACTAATTAATGTGTGAAATACAGGTATGCCCCATAGCAGCTTTCCTTCACATGTAAAATTTAAGTGGAAAAAAATGTGGTTAGTGATTTAGATTTGGTTGATACTGGGAGTGCAGGTGGAGACAGACTCTCAGAGCACAGCAGCAATCTCAACAAGACCAACCTAAAACAATTGAGGCTTACTTCAGTTACCTCTACTCATCCTGATAACTGCAAGTCACACTGGATAAGAACGTCTACTAAATTACACAATTGAACACCAGGTTGTTGGGTTCTCGGTCATGTTGTTGCAGGAGGTAATGTACAAAAAGAAATGTGCACAAAACATTCAGTTAAATAAAATGTGGTATTTACCCAGAACATGCTATGCATTATATGTACAGTTGAAGTCAGAAGTTTACATACACCTTAGCCAAATACACTTAAACTGAGTTTCACAATTCCTGACATTTAATCCTAGTAAGAATTCCCCGTCTTAGGTCAGTTAGGATCACCACTTTATTTTAAGAATGTGAAATGTCAGAATAATAGTAGAGAATGATTTATTTCAGATTTAATTTCTTTCATCACATTCCCACTGGGTCAGAAGTTTACATGCTACCAAATACTAATTGAGTGTATTGCCTTTAAAATTGTTTAACTTGGGTCAAACGTTACGGGTAGCCTTCCACAAGCTTCCCACAATAAGTTGGGTGAATTTTGGCCCATTCCTCCTGACAGAGCTGGTGTAACAGTCAGGTTTGTAGGCCTCCTTGCTCGCACACACTTTTTCAGTTCTGCCAACAAATTTTCTATGTGATTGAGGTCAGGCTTTGTGATGGCCACTCCAATACCTTGACTTTGTTGTCCTTAAGCCATTTTGCCACAGCTTTGGAAGTATTATTGGGGTCATTGGCCATTTGGAAGACCCATTTGCGACCAAGCTTTAACTTCCTGACTGATGTCTTGAGATGTTGCTTCAATATATCCACATAATTTTCCTCCCTCATGATGCCATATATTTTGTGAAGTGCACCAGTCCCTCCTGCAGCAAAGCACCCCCCACAACATGATGCTGTCACCCCCATGCTTCATGGTTGGGATGATGTTCTTTAGCTTGCAAGCCTCCCCCTTTTTCCTCCAAACATAACAATGGTCATTATGGCCAAACAGTTCAATTTTTGTTTCATCAGACCAGAGGATATTTCTTCAAAAAGTACGATCGTTGTTCCCATGTGCAGTTGCAAACCGTAGTCTGGCTTTTTTATGGCGGTTTTGGAGCAGTGGCTTCTTCCTTGCTGAGCGGCCTTTCAGGTTATGTTGAAATAGGACTCATTTTACTGTGGTTATAGATACTTTTGTACCCGTTTCCTCCAGCATCTTCACAAGGTCCTTTGCTGTTGTTCTGGGATTGATTTGCACTTTTCGAACAAAAGTACGTTCATCTCTAGGAGACAGAACGCGTCTCCTTCCTGAGCGGTATGACAGCTGTGTGGTCCCATGGTGTTTATACTTGTGTACTATTGTTTGTACAAATGAACATGGTACCTTCAGGCATTTGGGAATTGCTCCCAAGGATGAACCAGACTTGTGGAGGTCTACAATTTTTTTTTCCTGAGGTCTTGGCTGATTTCTTTTGATTTTCCCATGATGTCCAGCAAAGAGGCACTGCTGAGTTTGAAGGTAGGCCTTGAAATATATCCACAGGTACACCTCCAATTGACTCAAATGATGTCAATTAGCCTATCAGAAGCTTCTAAAGCCATGACACCATTTTCTGGAATTTTCCACCCTGTTAAAGACACTGTCAACTTCTGGAATTGTGATACAGTGAATTATAAGTGAAATAATCTGTCTGTAAACAATTGTTGGAATAATTACTTGTGTCATGCACAAAGTAGATGTCCTAACCGACTTGCATAAATTATAGTTTGTTAACAAGACATCTGACTTCAACTGTAACTGTACAGGGTCTGTTAGAAGCTAGGCTAGGGGCCTAGTTGGAATGAGTGCTGAAAAACAATATTACCCAAAACGTGACTGTCCGATTACAATATATTCAGATTATTTCTTTATATGAATGACACTTAATAACCTTTATACAGTGATAATGTGTGCTTTGACTCTGATAGGGGTGAACATAACAGGGAAAAACACCTAATGCCATAATGTTGTCTGCATCAGACAGAGCATCTTAGATGAGCGTTGAAATTATACTGAACAAAAAATATAAAACGAAACAAGCAACAATTTCATTGATTTTACTGAGTTACAGTTCATATGAGGAAATCAGTCAATTGAAATAAATTCACTAGGCCCTAATTAATGGATTTCACATGACTGGGAATACAGACATGCATCTGTTGGTCACAGATACCTTAAAAGAAATGGGCCTCATCTCTTCACGGTATTTCTGAGCATTCAAATTGCTTATGCCTGCCCATACCATAACCCCACTGCCATCACGGGGCACTCTGTTCACAAAGTTGTCACCAGAAAACCACTCGCCCACATGACGCCATACAGGTAGTCTGCAGTTGTGAAGGCCGGTTGGATGTACTGCCAAATTCGCTAAAACAATGTTGGAGCGGCTTATGGTAGAGAAATTAACATTCAATTCTCTGACAACAGCTCTGGTGGACAGTCTTGCAGTCAGCATGCCAATTGCAAACTCCCACAAAACATGAGACATCTGTGGCATTGTGTTGTGTGACAAAACTGCACATTTTAAAGTGGTCTTTTATTGTCCCCAGCACCTGTGTAATGATCATGCTGTTTAATCAGCTTCTTGATATGCCACAGATTATCTTGGCAAATGAGAAATGCTCACTAACAGGGGTGTAAACAAATTTGCGCACAACATTTGAGAGAAATAAGTTGTTTGTGCATATGGAACATTTCTAGTAGAGATAAACAGTAACATATCTATACACATCAACATCCTATGACACTACAGAAGCAGACACTGACCTGTCCTCCTAATCACACAAACTGAATTATTCATATAAACACCAGGCCTCGTTTTGAGTCTTGGGGGATTTTCATTCAGCCAAGCTAGTAACATGCTTCAACATGATAGAGTGTCTTTAAGGGACCTATCAAATGTTCAGTAGGCAATGAATAAGTCGCTATGCAACACTGGATTAACAGCTACCTAGCAACATTATGATTGTGATTTCTTAGTTGAGAACAACTTTGCTAAAAGCTTGTGTACTAACAGCAAGCCCATTGTTTGGCAAATCCCAGGTTGGTTAATACATAGCCAGGTGTGACTGGCACTTGTTCACACTGAAGTACTTAGTGTTAGACAAAGCCATAAGAAACGTATGAACAAGAGGTCTCGTCTCAACTCAATCACAGACAATGTCACCACCATGCATACGTAGTAGTAGCTGTTACTGTGCAAGTAAGGTTTATAATAGCTATATTGAACATTTATTTTACTGGCCTGATTATAGTGTTTCTGCTTTTTAGATATAATTACTGGGATTCTGCTGACCTCTTTAAGCTGCTGCAGCTCCTGTTTGAGAGTCTCGTGCTCCTCCTCCAGCTGGGTGTGCTTCTTCTTCAGTTCGGCACTCTCCTCTAGCACCACCAGGCCATACCGGGCCGCCTGCACTTTCTCGTCGTTGGCCTCCTGGAGCTCCAAATTCAGCCTCACCACCTCCACTCTCAGGTCACCGCCCCCCAGCTCCATCTCATCATCTCCCTCAGCCCCTGTTGGGCCTGCCTCCTCTACCTCCAGCATCCTGTCCTCCTCCTGACTGCTGTCTCCCAATGCACCACCAGGACACCTGCTTCCTCCTTCAATCCTCCTGCCTCATTACTGCTCACTGTGGGAGTGGAGGAAGGAAACACACCGCCCAGGGGCATTTAGGGATCATCATACTGTTCCTTGCCACAAATAGTAACCAATGATGTTACAGTTGAAAGCGCAACTAACCCGAGGTAAAACAATATGATTTAATTTGACTCGCAAGAGTTGCTGACAGCTGACAACTAGCTAAAATGAAGAGAATAATACATTTGGCAGCCCAGTCAGTCATCAAGAGTCAGATTAAGTGGTTAGATGAGTTTAACCAGTCCCCCTGTCACTTTCTTGTGATATTTGTTGTCAGGGTAAAGGCCAGTGAGTGTAAAGAAAAAAGCAACTACATTTGTAAATTGTGTTACAGCATTTGTTTACATGCTCAGTTTTTAGCCTAACATTCTCCCACTTGAGCATGAAGCTAGCTATCATGTTTTACATGTAATTATTTTAAATGTAACCTTTAATTAGGCAAGTCAGTTAAGAACAAATTCTTATTTACAATGACGGCCTACACATCATAATTTATACATTTACAGATCTGCATGTCTCTTGGGATACTGTTGCAGCATCTAACGTTAGATAACTTTTACAGTCAGTCTCCTGCTATAACGTAGACTGCCTGTCAAATTAATTTCAAGTCTGTCCAATGAATTAATGTTACCTACAATTCCCAGACACTAACGTTAGCTAACTCATTGGCTGGCTAGGTGTCATTCAATCAACGTTAGATAGGCTAACTTGCCAACCATGTTTTAAGCTAGTTAGGAGTCGTTATCTAACTACGATTAGTAAACTAGTTAGTTCAAGATGAATGAACTATGGTTACGTTAGCTAGTTAGTAGAGTTGAGTCTACCCAACACGAAGATTATCAGCTAGCTAAAAGTTAACTACTTTAGCTAGCAAGCAAGCGAGCTAAAACGTTCACATTGTCTTGGTTATCCGTAGCTAGCTAGTTGACTTAGGTAGCTAACGTTAGTTGTCAGAACTGTCAAAACAAAGACTCCTACTATAGTTAGCTAGCTAGCCAGCCAGCCATCTGTGGTCCGACTAACTAACTAGTTTGTTAGGCAAATTAACGTTAGCTATTTAACGATAGATAGCCGCAAGAGAGCTAAAACAAGTCAAGTGCATCGCTAGCTCGCTAAATCACTCACCTCCAATATCGATGCACTTGTGTTGCCTAAAGTCTACGTTATTTCATAATCGTATATCGAAATCAAGCTAACCGCAGGGTTCAGAGAATTTGACACTTCCCAGTCCTCAAGTCGAATTTCTGCGTGGACTAGCTATCTAACCGTTAGCTACCCACCCAGGTCTCCCTACCAATGTGCGCCTCCTTGGCTTGAGCACGTTGAAAATCATTGTGCTCGGAAGCAACGGGAGTAGTAGACCATTAACGCTTCGAACACACCGACTGTGTCATTGCATCACTGCTGCATAACATTTTGCGCAGCTAGGCAACTATACTGATGCAGGTACCTTTTGCAGATGGCCGCATGCGGTTGGTCACATGGAGGAGAGAATCATTTTCGCAGTATCCTCAAAACCGTGTCTTTTTGACACAACTGCTGACAGCTACAGGGACATAAACACACAAAATGCTGCTTGGAGACAAGTGTCCACGATAGTAGGATTGCCAGGTCAGTTTAGTAGTGAGCTTGTGCTAGATGTGGCTAGTTAGAGTTAGCTAGCTAGCTAACCTAGCTTGCTAACCTAGCCAATGAGGTGTGTGTGTGAAAGAAATAGTCAAATAAATTATGCTAGTTACTACCCCTGATAACTTTACCAAATAATCATGTTTGAAAGAGTGTGAGTGTATGCTAGATAAATAGTCATAGAAATGGTAGATATTACTGTACCCCTGATCATTTGGTCAGATAACCGTGTGTGTGTGTGTGTGTGTGTGTGTGTCTATGTGTACAGTCGGTGACATGTCCATGATAGCTATCTAATAACTATAGTTATGCTAGGTAATGGTTTGGCTTATCATGTTCATGTCTATGTAGAAGAGGACTGTAGGAGGAAGTGGAGAGGACTCAGGGACAGGTATCAGAGAGAGAGAAGGGCAGAGAAAGATAAGAAGAGGTCTGGGTCAGCAGCTTCAGGCCAGCAGCCTTGGCGCTTCTGCCACATTCTTTCTTTTCTGGATCCATTTATTGTGCCTAGGGCAACGAGTGGCAATTTTACAGCCAGACCCTCTACTACGTCATCCACAAGTGTTGTCGCCACCGGTGCATCAAGACCCTCAACGTCACCTACAAGTGCGACCATTGCCTCCACCGGTGCAGCGAGACCCTCTACAACGTCTACATCATCCACGAGTATGACCACCACCGGTGCAGCCATGGAAGATGATGAAATGGAGGAAGCACCTCTGGATCTTGGACCACCTGAGATTATTATGAACCTCACAGAAGTGACCACTGAGGACCTCGTTGAACAGGATGTGGCCGTGGAGAGAAAGAGAGAAACGAAGAGGAATAACGTCACACCAGGCGTCATCGGAGGTACCAGCCCCCAGATCCACTCAACTCATTTCAGCAGAGGCTCCTCCAGGCCGTCGAGAGGGATGCAGCCCAACCAGATGCTCACAGGAAGGAGGATGAAGAGACCCTCTTTGCCATGAGCCTGGTGCCAACCCTGAAGAGGCTGCCTCAGCAAAGAAAAGCAGCAGTCAAGGTTAAAATGTATCAGCTGCTTTTCGATGACAAGTTCAAGGGTACGTTTTTTTTCATCACAGGTAGTGTCATAAGTGTTGCGACAGTGAAGTAAAGTAAAGTAGGTCATTTTTACAGTATACTCATGTAGGTTAATTGGTATTTCAGATCAAAGTATTAATATAAGGCAAATGTATAGCTGTTGTTTCTGGGTTAGAAAATATCCTAAAACAACAGTTTGCTGTCTAAATATTTGCCTGTCACATTCATCTTTTGATCTGAAATACAACATTCCATGAGTAAACAGCAA
Organism: Salvelinus alpinus; assembly: GCF_045679555.1. Taxonomy (NCBI): domain Eukaryota; kingdom Metazoa; phylum Chordata; class Actinopteri; order Salmoniformes; family Salmonidae; genus Salvelinus; species Salvelinus alpinus. The sequence continues at coordinate 21,242,671 of NC_092102.1, read as the reverse complement.
GTATTACCAACTTTACCACACTGTTACTATATTTATGCCACTAACTACACTATACAAGCAGTATTTAGTTAACATAAATCTCACCTTTTATGGTGTCATATTATGTTAAGCTTGTATGTGTTGTTTTTCCTCTTCCCTTTCAGAAATGGAGTCAATTTAGCCGACCAGCTCACAGGAAGGACAGGAAGTACAGGAAGAGGAGTTGTCTGGGTGTTGTTTTGACCTCCCTCATTGTACCTTTCTTTTCACACACGTCAGTTACGTTTAAATTCAGTCAATTCATAAAGTCATTTGTTTCTAAAGTCTTAGGATAGCATTCATTATTAGTGTTACATAGATTTCTGAATTGACAGAATTGAAACTCATACACCGGATAATTCACAGATGCTCTTGTTGGTCTCTTACGAGACTAAAGGTGAATATATTTCTTTCATTTAAAACCACTTGAAAACCAGGGTGTTGAAACTGTTTGTGAAGTTATGTTCCATCGACTGGTCCATGACGTCCAGGGGCCATTTGTTTGTTTAGCTGTGTTATGGCTACACATTATTTTATTTTTCCCAGAGACACACACCTCTCCTCCACTCCTCTCTGTGCCTCAGATCTCCAGTGCCCTGCCCTCTCTCTTTATGGCCATGTCTGAAGTTCCCCTACTACGTCTAGGCTTTATGAGTAGTCCCTGTATCGGTCTGCAGTTGTGCCAAAAATACATGCTCTTGTTGTTCTCTTACAGATTACAGGCTACACATTCATTTTATTTATTTTTTTACACACACACCTCTTTAAATAGTTCTATTTTTTAAAACATTTTTACAACACACATACCTGTCATGTTCTTTCCTGTACTTGAATACTTATTAAATTATGTTTTCATAGTCAGTTGTTTATTAATATCTCATTTAGACTTAATCTGCTTATTTCTTGATGAAAGTAAAAACACATTCTCTTCCTAATTCGTTTTTTTCCCACCTGTATTTTGTCAGGCCAGTGAACATGGTGGTAAGCTGTACTATTTGTATGGACCCTAGGTTACCCTTTCCCTTTGTTATCATACTATGTCGTATATATTAGTATGTATAGTATGTCGTATAACCTTAATTAGTGCTCCCGCTCACCTGATGTACCATGCCATACTGACGTTAATGGGAGAGGGAAGGGGTTTTAAGGTGTGGTCTTTACTCCCAAATGTCACTTAAATATAGCTTTCAAATGAAGAGAGACAATGATACATAAAGTAATCTGGGGGGAAAATGCAACTTTATGGACAATGGTGGATGGTTCTTAAAATAACCTTTGTGTTAGGGGCCTCTTAAAAGAGCAGTTTCACTCCACGGCATACTGCCATGGGACTTCACCTGCTGGCGATGAGAAGTAGGTGGTCAGCTTCTCCCTCACCTGGAGTGCCTGTCTGGGGGCGTTGTTGGCACCTGCCCTGGTGACATCAGGTAGGTGACCATTTGGCGTGCCCATCTCCATCCGGAGCGGCTCCTGGAATGACCTCTGCAGGTAGTTATAGAGAACACATGTGGCCTTCACGCAGGCATTGACATTTGAGGGGCTGAGACCAAGCACTCTCCAATACATTCTCCACCGGGCTGCCAGAATCCCAAAGGTGCATTCAACAACTAACCTTGCCCTGGACAATCGTTTGTTAAAGATCCTTACAGGCTTTGGCAATGGCAGCTGGCGTCCAGCGTAGGGCCTCATGAGGTTGGGTCTTAAAGGGAAGGCCTCGTCGCCGACGAAGACGTGGGGAACAGGTCCCAGGCCTTCAGCTCCAGGGAGTGATGCAGGTGGTGGAATCTCCAGGGTGCCATCCTGAAGTGCCTGGCCGAAGGCAGAGTCCCGGAGGGTCCCGCCATCACTTCCCTTGCTGTAAGCACCAACATCGACAACACGGAAACAGTAGATGGCATCTACTACAGCCAAGAGTACAACTGAATATGTACCATTGTAGTTGTAGAATTGCGAACCTGAGCACGGTGGAGCCTGGATTACTACATGTTTCCCGTCAATGGAGCCAAGGCAGTTGGGGAAATTCCACCTCTCCATTCCTCCTTGGGGACAGGCATGTATTCTCACCAACCAGACAGTCCCAAATGGCTTGTGCCACAGAGGGAACAATGCCTGCCACCGTGGACCGTCCAACTCGGAAGCTGAATCCAATGGTCCTGTAGGAGTCCCCTGTCGCCAAGAATCTAAAATATAATTCAAAATAATTATCAATATTGCGTGTAACTTGAATTCCACCCACATACTATATCTACTCATATATCTATCTCATTACAGTTTATTATATTGTAATACTCATCAACCATCATTAACAATGCCTTGAAACACTACAATTCAGTCTATGACTATATCAATAAACTGTAGCCCAGGCCAACTCTACTCTTAGAAAGAATGGTACTATCGACTTAAAAGGGTTCTCCGGCTGTCCCCATAGGAGATCCCTTTTTGGTTCCAAGTAGAACCCTATTGGGTTCCATGTATAACATTTTCCCCAAAGGGTTATACCTGGAACCAAAAATGGTTATCCTATGGGGAAAGCAGAAGGACACTTTTGGAACCTTTTTCTCTAAGAGTGTATGTGAGTCCAATAAGAATGTAATGAATGACTGTAACTGTCTTGAACAACAATGGGTCCTGGAGAAGACTAGCCTACCTTCATCAGGGCAGAAGGCACCTCAACTTTATTTTCATTTGGTAACATTGCATAATTAAAAAAGGACTATAAACCAACGTTGGGAAAAGTTATAGTCCTAATGAACATTCTGTAAAAGTACATCTGATATCAAATAGGGACTATTAACTAGAGAGCCCTTTAGCTAGCTAGGTTGCACATAAAAACAATGTATCAATCAATTATGGTATCAAAGGCTTTAAAAATGTACTAGAATGTAGCTTACCGGAGACAAATCACCAGGCGTTCAACTGGGCTGATGGACTCCTGGTAGTTGGTATCCATCCGGGCGATCCTGGCTCCAACCATCTGGAGCAGGTGATCGAACTGGCTTCGGTCCAGACGAAAGTAACTTCGGAATTCCTCTCCAAACATTCGAAGCTCTTGAATGAGACGGTGGAACTTCCCTGCCTGCTTTCGGGACTTGAACCATCTCTGGAACCACACAGACCTGCGCTTTCGGCGGGGCTGGTCCCGACCCAATAGCGCGATCAAGACCATCTTCCTCATTGTTGAAAGAGCCTACGCTGCTATCTTGAAAATGTATTATTGCATTTCGCTCCAAAACTGCATTTGAGGGAAATTATATTATAGGCTCTCACAATTAATTTGTGGATGTGGATATATTACTGGATATGTGTGCAACAAAAATTAAACATTCACATTTTGCTACTTTCTGTCAAGTAAGTCTACGCATACAATTTGATGCATAGGTTCGATAAATCGAACGTATGCACCACACAGAATGCCCGGCAACTGCCTCTGCAACGCAATGCTGCAAGGCAAAACGCAGCGTTCCATTGGAAATGAATGTACTTCTGGTGTATCGAAACGCAAAGACACAGTCGGTGTGTTCGAAGGCCAGAGCAGTGAAAGACTGCCCCCTACGTCGAGGATCACAACGTTTGGAATGTGGAATTAGATAGCTACGGTGCACCCGATTTGAGAATCGTTTTTTATTTTTACTTTGAGCAAAAATATTTTCGAAATGTCGAATAAAAGTCCAAAATGACGAGAAGGATGTAATTGCAGACGGCAATTAGGGGCGTTTTCAGATTTAGGGTTTCTTGGTATCAAGTTTTTTTCTGCCATACATATACGTACTTTACTTCCTTGTTATCCAATCCTCACGTTTTTGCAGGCTGCATTTTCAATTACACATGTTGTAATGCAAAATGTAAAAATGCGTGAAAAGTTTGTCAAGAGTGCTGTAAAACCATGATTAAAGATTGTCACTTGGAACATTAATGACATAAGGTCTCAAAGCTGGAATTAAAAAGGCTCTTGTCAAGCTAAACATGTTTGGCATTGTTAGGATTTATGTTTATGCATAATAGCCTGTTAGCATATTGGTTGAAGAGGAATATTGTTTTGTTACACACATGCACGCACAACCCCCTCTGTATAGTGTGTGTAGGTGTAAGGAATGACCAACACAGGCCATAAAAGCTGTGGACAGTCTGGAGAGGGGAGGGTTGCAGCTCTCTAGACCAACCAAGAGTTTAGAATACTGGACAATACCATATTAGGAACTGTTTTAGTGTAGAATCGACAGACCCAAGACGGAGCTAATCTACCCAGCAACCAGATGTGGACAAAGGGGGGCAAAGTCTAAACCACGCCCAGCCTCTACTGTGATAGGCCAACTGGACACGTTGAGAATAAAATTGTCATAGTATAAAAACTACTATTTGAGTACATTCCACAGTTCTCTGTTCATCCTGCGCGGTGAAACAGCGAACCCGTATATACGAAAATTGCATTTGCCATTCATTGTTTGCGGTAATTAAACATAATTAAAGAAAGTTAGCAGACCTTGCATTTTATTTATCCTGACACCGGATGTGTTACACGCAGCGTTTACAGCATGCCAATGAGTGACAAGGACTTGTAAGGCATTATAGTAAAAACAGACTGGCACTCAGGCTAGCTTGATAATGTAACATAAACTAATATCATAAATGTGCGATTGTACAATACATGTGACATGACTTCTCTACTTCAGTTTGAACTCTGGCAATTTAACATTAGCTCTGTATCTGTCATTCTGTGTTTGTCTGTGAAAGGAGACCTGCTGTGTGAGAGGACTGCTGTTGTTGAAGTTTATAACTCGTATTGAAGGTTATATCTCCTATTTCAGCTTCAGTCGTGGACGCAGCGGTTGGGATCATTCATTACTTTCCAAAGTGTTGATCTTCAGGATCACGCAAACCCAGATTCAGTCGTTTTCATCCACGGTTGCCGGGTCTAGCAAACATTTCTAGACCAATGACTATTCATAACCAGCCAACAAGGTCTGAAAACGAATCAAATCAAATCAAAACTAAAACTTTTTGCAGCAAGGGGGGAGTTGCCACATTTAGCCAATAAACCATTTTTCCATAACAGTATCAACCGAATTAAGGAATTCGTTTTTCCATCAAATGAATAATTATTGTGAGCTAATGTGACTAATAAACTAATTTGAATATGTTACAAGAAAAAATATAATTCTCCTTTATTAAACTTTAAAAAACGAATGTTTACTACGTGCCAGATGTTAAGACGTTATAAATGGCCTATTTGGGAGATTGACTTGTCATTTCAATAGGCATAGGCTAGGCCTACTGACTAAAATCTGGGTTTATGATTGTAATTAAACTTTGCCATGGTTTGGTTAGCTAGATGCAGGTAGCCTATAGCCTCTCATAGGCCTACATCTAATTTCAGATAGACCACACAATAGCCTAGGCAAGATGTACGTTTAACGATTTAGCAGCTTGTTTAGTTCAAATTGACATTCAACAAGAATAGCGAAGCGATTTCGTGGTAAGAAGTGCTTTCGTTGCACAATAGCCTGCTGGAATAGGCTACAGAGGATGGGGTCGTAATTTAAATAACTAAATCAAATGTTAATAATATAGATATGAACTGAATAGGCCTATGCTTGTCAACAACAGCCAGTGTTTATTTATTATTTAACCTGTAGCCTAATCTGACTGTTTGTAACACTGAGTGGGGCAGCGGTCTAAGCTTCACTGCAGTCCCTGGTTCGAATCCAGGCTGCATCACATCCGGCCGTGATTGGGAGTCCCATAGGGTGGTACACAATTGGCCCAGCGTCGTCCGGGTTTGGCCGGCGTAGGCCGTCATTGTAAATAAGAATTTGTTCTTAACTGACTTGCCTAGTTAAATAAAGGTTATATAAAACACTTTAAAAAAAGATCAATCTAATGCATTCTAACAGCTGATCAGCAATTGTGATAGAACTGTGACCATGATCACAATCGATAACTTCCAATTTCATTAACTAAACATCAGTGGTGTAAAGTACTTAAGTAAAAATACTTAACATTTTTGGGGTATCTGTACTTTACTATTTATATTTTTGCCAACTTTTACTTTTACTTTACTACATTCCTAAAGAAAATAATGTACTTTTTACTCCATACATCCTCCCAGACACCCAAAAGTACTCGTTACATTTTGACATGAAAATGGTCCAATTCACACACTTATCAAGAGAACATCCCTGGTCATCTCTACTGCCTCTGATCTGGCAGGCTCACTAAACACAATGCTTTGTTTGCAATTATGTGTTGGAGTATGCCCCTGGCTATCCGTCAACAACAACAAAACTAGAAAATTGTGCTTAATATAAGGACTTTAAAACGGTTTATACTTTTACTTTTGATAGTTAAGTACATTTTATCAATTCCATTTACTTTTGATACTTAAGTATATTTAATACCAAATACTTTTAGACTTATACTCAAATTGTATTTTACTGGGTGACTTTCACTTTTACTTGAGTCAATTTCTATTAAGGTATCTTTACTTTTACTCAAATATGACAATTTAGTACTTTTTCCACCACTGCTAAACATGCCCATTAATACTTGCATAATATCACAACACTACAACAACAACAAACTGAAGTTATAGGCAATTTATTAAATCAGTTTGCAAGCTCCAGGTAGTCAACACAAGTGTGGCACAAATTGATTTGCAATGACTCCAGTGATATCGTCATTTCAACATATTTTTTGTATAAAATGGTAGGCAACAGTAGCCTGCATAGGCATAGAAATTAACAGGCTAGTTGATGGCCAACAGATGCAAATGTATCATTCTCCACATTTATTGTATAACATGGTAGGCTACAGTAGCCTACTTAGGCATAGAAATGAACAAGCTCTAGATGACGATCAGATCAAATTGTATGATCAATTTATGCAGAAATCCAAGTATTTCCAAAGGGTTCACATACTTTTTCTTGCCACTGTACACACTCATAAAATGTACCTTCTTAATTGGTTTATTAAATAGGAGTTGATACTTACTGCAAAGACAGTGCCACCCCATTTGCAGCAGAGGAGGGCCTGACCGGCCTGCTGACCACCAACCACAAGATGACCGTTGAATGCTATGGAGACCAGGGAGAGTTCTCCAGTGAGGAGCAGCATGTCCTGGACAATGAGGGAAGGGCTGTTCTCACACAGCACAGGGGAGAAAAAATACTTTTATCATATGATTTGTCCCATGACTTTCTATATTTTAAGAAATATTGTAATGGAAAGTTTCAATTGCTTACTTGTTGTTGTACTGAAAAGCCATCATGTGTTTCTCATGTGATCTGAGTGTTTCTTTCTGTGTGTGTGCCCACTTGCTTTTTCACAGGTGTGAAGACTGACATGAAACAGTTATGGTTATCCCACGAGCTGACCCAGAAAAGCCTGAATGGAAACTGTTCGAACTGCAGTTTTACAAGCTGCTTCAGTATCGGGCTGAAGCCATTTTGGAAGCTGGGAGGTGAGTAGGCCATATGCAGGGGGACTTGGGTTGGGTGCAAGGACCCACTACCAGTATCTCAGGAGGCTGGGGAGACCTGAGAGTACCTGAATCCACTGAGAGCAGGGACAAGCTCTGGAAAGAAGAGGACGTTAGCAGGAGTCATTTGTCCCAAAAAGAGTAAGACACTAAAGGCTGGCCCAAAGCCTCAAGGCAGCCTGTTAGCCTTTTTCAAGCCCAAATCCACACTTGTGACCCCAACCAGGGAACCCCCAGGGAGTTCAAGTGAAAGGGGTCAGTGTCAAATCAAATCAAATGTTATTGGTCACATACACATGGTTAGCAGATTTTAATGCGAGAGTAGCGAAATGCTTGTCCTTCTAGTTCCGACCATGCAGTAATATCTAACAAGTAATCTAACAATTTCACAACAACTACCTTATACACAAGTGTAAAGGAATGAATAAGAATATGAATAATAAGAATAATAAGAATACATATAAATACAAGAATACATAAAGAATACAAGAATACATATAGAATACATATAAATATATGGATGGCCGAACGGCATAGGCAAGATGCAGTAGATGGTATACAGTACAGCATATACATATGAGATGAGTAATGTAGGGTATGTAAACATTATATAAAGTTACATTTTTTAAGTGACTAGTGATACATTTATTACATCCAATTTGTAATTATTAAAGTGGCTTGAGATTTGAGTCAGTAGGTTGGCAGCAGCCACGCAATGTTAGTGATGGCTGTTTAACAGTCTGATGGCCTTGAGATAGAAGCTGTTTTTCAGTCTCTCGGTCCCAGCTTTGATGCACCTGTACTGACCTCGCCTTCTGGATGATAGTGGGGTGAACAGGCAGTGGCTCGGGTGGTTGTTGTCCTTGATGATCTTTTTGGCCTTCCTGTGACATCGGGTGTTGTAGTAGTCAGAAGCAGGAGAAAGAGGAGGCCCTGACTTCAAATTCTAAATTCACATGTTCCAAGAAGGTGTCACTGGGGCGGTTCTGGAAGACAGTCCTGCGTGGGTCGTCCCTATCGCCCCCCTGTGAGGTACATGGGGAACTCCGTTCACGCAGCGCAGTCAAGGCGGGGCCAAACTTTGGCAGACAGTTCTTTGTGTGTAACCGCCCTCAGGGCCATGCATCCAATCCTGAGGCTCGCTGTAGCTTCTTTTCCTGGGTGGATAATAAAGGAAAATAATGACTATGGTCTAGCGACACACGGACATTTCCCCCATGTAGTGTTTTATATGTGTTATCAATCTGCGATATGGATTTATTAGTAAAATAAAGACACTCGTTTTTCTAAATTGTCAGCATTCTACTGTCTCATACTTCTGTAACATATTTCACATGATCACGTTCAGAGGCTGCCTTCTCACCAAATGGCAAGCATCCCAAAGCTTACGGTTGGTGTTGTGTAATCAAATGACAGTGGATGCTAAACTCCAACACAGAGTGATCTGTTGCTCTTCATCAATAATGCAAAATGAGCATGAATAGATGGGAGTGTTTATCATCAGAAAACAGACTGTTGTCAATTGAATAATACTCCTGTATTCATTGTGCGCTGCTGTGCTGCCTTTAGTCACACTATATGGCATCAGGACTAAAGTATGATCATATAGCAAAATCACCCAAGTATTTTAACAATTGTCTCAATGTAATTTCTCATTCTGTAGAGCCCAAATATGGAGTTGGGTATGCTAAGGTTTCATATACCTCCTATGCTTACTAAGAATTTTTACATTTACATTTAGCTTTGCATGTCAAGCGCTGAGGAAGCTGTTGCGCAAACATTACACGGAACCCAAACCGGCTGCGCGCGTGCGCCATCGTGCGCTATCGTGCATAAATTTATTTTGCCCCCCCACACCAAACGCGCTCACAACACGCAGGTTAAAATATCAAAACAAACTCTGAACCAATGACATTAATTTGGGGACAGGTCGAAAAGCATTAAACATGTATGGAAATTTAGCTAGTTAGCTTGCACTTGCTAGCTAACGTTAATTTGTCCTATTTAGCTAGCTTGCTGTTGCTAGCTAATTTGTCCTGGGATATAAACATTGAGTTGTTATTTTACCTGAAATGCACAAGGACCTCTACTCCGACAATTAATCCACACATAAAACGGCCAACCGAATCATTTCTAGTCATCTCTCCTCCTTCCAGGCTTTTTCATCTTTGAACGTATATGGTGATCGCATCTAAACTTTCATTGTATTACCACGACAACCGGCAACAAAGTTTGTCTTTCAATCACATGGGTATAACTAATGAGGAGATGGCAGTGGGTACCTGCTTCTATAAACCAATGAGGAGATGACTTTCAGCGAGATCTGCGTCAGAAATAGGAACGACTTCTATTTTAGCCCTTGGCGTCGCAGACGCTCGTTGGTGCGCGAGCAGTGTGGGTGCAATAATTGAATAATGTAATGACCCTGGGTTTAAAAGCGTGGAAATCGACTCCGCACGAGCATGCTTTTGCGGTACAGTCGATAGCACGCCGGACCTCGGGCTAGAAGGTCGAGGGTTCGAGACCTGCTCCCTGCTGTTTCATTAGAATAACATGGATTTCTAAATGTATTTTGCGACGCTCGCGCACGCGACGTGTCCGGTCTGGTCAGCATGTTAGTCCCCATATTCTTTATATTTCCCCTATTTGATTTACGACACAAACAGTGCTGATTGATGGCAGTAGTTTCCAATAAACTTGTTCAGCCTTGCTATGGAAGTTTTAGTGAGATAGCCGAACATTATTATTAATTTTTTTGTTTAATTCTTGTCACTACAGGGGGTGCTGTTTCAACTTCGACATTTTGCGTCTCCAAATTAAACTGCCTCGTACTCAATTCTTGCTCGTACAATATGCATATTATTATTACTATTGGATAGAAAACAATCTCTAGTTTCTAAAACCGTTTGAATTATGTCTGTGGGTGAACCAGAACTCTTTCTACAGCGAAAATCATGACAGGACATGCGAAGGTCAGAAAAATAGTCTCTGTTCTCAGATCAGTTTAAAGCTCTGTGTGTGCCCTATGGATCGAAATGAACTGCACCCGCCTTCCCCTGGATGTCAGTAACCAATGAGAAGTGGAATGGTGTTTCTACGTATTTCTCAGAGCTTATAAAAGGGCAAGGAACGAGGTGCGCTCTCTTTTCGACTTCCGCCATTACGCAACGCAAGACCTCAGGATAGCATTTTGAAACGCTCAGTTATCGGCCTTAGATATGTCCGTCTGTAATTTAATTCGGTATAGGTGTTAGAAACATCATAACGAAGTTATTTGAAACCGATTTATATCAGTTTATGCGAGTATATCGCTATTTTCGGAATTTTCGTAGTATTGCGTTTGAGGATTTGGACATGTGTGTGCCACGTAGCTACTGTTAGCTGCTAGTTCCGAAGTTGAAGTGGACGTTTTACAACAAAGCAACGATTCTATTGGACAAAAGGACACCTTGCCCAAGATTCTGATGGAAGCTCGTCCAAAAGTAAGAGCTATTTATGATTTTATTCCGTATTTATGTGGAAAAATGTAAACGCATTTTTCGGCCATTATTGCGGCACTAGTCTGGCTGTAACGCACACTGTATGTCTAGTAACGTTAATTTTAAAAATCTATATCTAAATTTATATATTTTGGTGGTGATAACGTTATCGCGCTTTTTGCCTTGAATCAATGCTGGGGTGATGTTAGCTCATGTGGTATGCTAATATAACGATATATTGTGTTTTCGCTGTAAAACACTTAGAAAATCTGAAATATTGTCTGGATTCACAAGATGTTGGGCTTTCATTTGCTGTACGCTGTGTATTTTTCAGAAATGTTTTAAGATGAGTAATTAGGTAATACACGTTGCTCTCTGTAGTTATTCTAGTCGCTTTGGGTGAGTTTTGTGATAGTGGCTGCAATGGTAAACTGTGATTTATACCTGAAAAATGCACATTTTTCTAAAAAAACATATGCTATACCATAAATATGTTATCAGACTGTCATCTTATGAAGTTGTTTCTTGGTTAGTGGCTATATATATCTTTATTTAGTCGAATTAGTGATAGCTATTGATGGAGTAAAAAACTGGTGGAGTAAAAAAAGTGGTGTCTTTTGCTAACGTGGTTAGCTAATAGATTTACATATTGTGTCTTCCCTGTAAAACATTTTAAAAATCAGAAATGATGGCTGGATTCACAAGATGTTGCGCTTTCATTTGCTGTACGCTGTGTATTTTTCAGAAATGTTTTAGGATGAGTATTTTGGTAATTGACGTCGGTCTCTGTAATTATTCCGGCTGCTTCCAACGCTATTTCAGATTGCAGCTGCAATGTAGAACTGTGATTTATACCTGAAATATGCACATTTTTCTAAAAAAACATATGCTATACCATAAATATGTTATCAGACTGTCATCTTATGAAGTTGTTTCTTGGTTAGTGGCTATATATATCTTTATTTAGTCGAATTAGTGATAGCTACTGATGGAGTAAAAAACTGGTGGAGTAAAAAAAGTGGTGTCTTTTGCTAACGTGGTTAGCTAATAGATTTACATATTGTGTCTTCCCTGTAAAACATTTAAAAAATCAGAAATGATGGCTGGATTCACAAGATCTGTATCTTTCATCTGGTGTCTTGGACTTGTGATTTAATGATATTTAGATGCTTGTATTTACTTGTGACGCTATGCTAGGCTATGCTAGTCAGCTTTTTTACTGTGCGGGTGCTCCCGGATCCGGGTTTGGTAGCAGTGAAAGGTTAATGACAACTTTATTCTCAGATCAATGTGGGCACAGAGCTTCAGTGTCTTGTAGTAGAGAATTTGAAAACCTTCTGTAGATAATAGTTTTGCCTCCTGAGTGAACATTCCCCTATTACGTACTCCTCATAGTGATGATCTGTTGATTGTGCTAAGGAACAGATCACGTCAAGTGTAGGTACTGGGAGTGGCTAAGTGCAAGTATCTGCTTCTACTCCCGCGCATTTTCTCCCCACCGCTTCTACATTATATCTTCTCATGCAGTTCCAAAGAGGACTCCCTCCCTGTTTTACCGGCATCATTTGAAACATGACGACCAGATGCATTACCTGCAACTGAAGCATTTACAGTATATTGGCCATCCTTCCTTGGTGGGTCCTGACCTTTCTGCTTTTGAGGAGACCTGTCTGTTACAGACCAGTAGAGAGGTGAGTACAAGGACATATCCTGCTGTCTACTATCTGACACCATTCCGCTGTCTGCCATGTGGGTCATGAAACGTACAGTACTTTTGCTTTTGAATGGAGCGATAGTAACAACATTAAAAGTAAGGTTAAAAGTAAGACGACATTTTCACTGTAAACTTAGTGTTGAGATTAATTTAAGTAAAATTGAATACATTTTAATTAACTCTATATCTCACATGGTACATGTGTCTTCTTTTTTTAAGCCCATAACCATGTGTGTGAGGTGTATACTTCTGTTTCAAAGTAGATTTGTTTAAGACTACCAAGAAACACTCGGTGACCCTAATTTAGCTCACTGCAGTAAAATTAAGAAATACAGTGGTGACGTCAGTCAAATTTCAGAAGGATAATTTACAATTGTCAAATACTACAAGGACATAATGTACTGACGTTTCAGTCAATGGAAACGTCATCTTTTTTTGTTCGCGGTAGCTGTGACCTTCTTCCTTTGTGTCATGGTAGATAAAGTAAATGTAGATGTTGGTTGGGGGGGTGCATTCCGAACTCGTGCACTGCATTCGGAAAGTTTTAAGACCCCTTGACTTATTACACATTTTGTTACTTTACAGCCTTATTCTAAAATGGATTAAATAAATAAAAAATCCTCATCAATCTGAACACAATACCCCATAATGACAAAGCGAAAACAGGTTTTTAGAAATTCTTGCAAATGTATTAAACATAGAAATACCTTATTTACATAAGTAGTTTGCTATGAGACTCGAAAGGCTCAGGTGCATCCTGTTTCCATTGATCATCTTTGAGAAACTTCCCAAATACAGGTGTGCCAAGCTTGTAGCGTCATACCCAAGAAGACTCGAGGCTGTAATCGCTGCCAAAGGTGCTTCAACAAAGTACTGAGTAAAGGTTCTGATACTTATGTAAATGTGATATTTCAGTTAGAGTTTTTTATACATTTGCAAAAATTTATTTAAAAAACCTGTTTTCGCTTTGTCATTATGGGGTATTGTGTGTAGATTGATGAGGAAAAACAACAATTTAATTCATTTTAGAATAAGGCTGTAACGTAACAAAATGTTGAAAAATTCAAGGGGTCTGAATACTTTCTGAATGCACTGTATCTAACTGACTTAGTTTGAACTTTGTTAACCACCCAGAAAATAGACATGATCAAACCCATTTTGAACAACTAGTGGCCTACATTTTGTATGTCTTTTACCACACATATTTCTAAGTGTAAACATTAGGCTCAATGAGAGTTGGAATTCTCCCAAGCAGAACCCAATGATTGTTTGACAATTTCCTATTTATTCTGTGCAACGCTGCCTGTCTCTGTCTATGTTGACCTAACTGGGGTCCATCTGTGTTCAGGCACATGATAAAGTTTTAGCGTTTGGAATGTTTACAGTCTTAAAGCAGAGGCACATGCAGGTAACCTTAAATAAAGCACTTACCTCCTAAGCTAATTAAGGTGCTGTGGCCTTGAATCGAGTAGGATGCAACTCTCTCGCTGATCCCGTCTACCCAGAATACCTCAATGGCAATGTTAAATAGCCACCCCTAACTACTAATTTTGATAGTCTTACTATGGAGATAAAGAGATGGCTACCCATTATTGTACTGTCACGTTCCTGACCTGTTTTCTGTTGTTTTGTATGTGTTTGATGGTCAGGGCGTGAGTTTTGGGTGGGCAGTCTATGTTTTCTGTTTCTATGTTGGTTTTGGGTTGCCTGGTATGGCTCTCAATTAGAGGCAGGTGTTTGACGCGTCCCCTCGTAATGCCGGTTCCTCTCTCCGGTTTCCTCCGCTCTCCGAGCTGCCTCCAGCTGTTCCCATGGGCGGCGATTCACTTCAACTTTAGCCCATGGTCCCTTTCCTTCCATGATTTCCTCCCAAGACCATAAATCCTGCTTCGTGCACTGTCCGTTAACCCGCTGCTTGATCTGGGTTTGGTGGGTGATTCTGTAACGGGCTTCCTCCTCCTCTTCATACGAAGAGGAGGAGTAGTGATTCGACCAAACTGCAGCGGGTTGTGAATACATAATGATTTAATAAACAAAACTGAAGAACACGACGAACACTTGAATAATTACAAAACAAATAAACGAATGTAGATAGACCTGGACCCGAACTTACATACAACGTGAAGAACGCATGAACCAGGAAACAGACTACATAAAACGAACAAACAAACAAACAAACAAACAAAAACCGGAACAGTCCCGTGTGGCATAACATACTGACACAGGAGACAACCACCCACAAACAAACAGTGAGAACAACCTACCTTAATATGACTCTCAATCAGAGGAAACGTCAAACACCTGCCTCTAATTGAGAGCCATACCAGGCAACCCAAAACCAACATAGAAACAGAAAACATAGACTGCCCACCCAAAACTCACGCCCTGACCATCAAACACATACAAAACAACAGAAAACAGGTCAGGAACGTGACAGTACTGTACTGTTAGCTTCCACGTTGTTTCATAGTTTGGGACCATAAATATGAAAAACATACAGAATGTTTTGCTCACGTCCATCAAGTTAAACATGATCTCTTGAATGTAGACATGTAGCTACCACTAGATTCCATTCACAACCAGACTGTATCTCAACATTATTTGACCGACAGGTTTAACAAAGGGTTAAAGAGGGGAGGTGTGTTATCAGACTCCTCTCTCTCTCTCTCTCTCTCTCTCTCTCTCTCTCTCTCTCTCTCTCTCTCTCTCTCTCTCTCTCTCTCTCTCTCTCTCTCTCTCTCTCTCTCTCTCTCTCTCAAGCATGTGCTAAGCTCTCTCTCTCTGTCTCCTTTACTCAGCCCAAGGAGCTTTAGAGAGGTGGGAAAAGTCCTCAGTGGATATCAACAACACAGACAGTGGTGGATTCGAATAAGATATCCATCCTAAAGATAACAGAAGTTCCCCTCCACTATCTGGGTAAGTAGCTGTGTGAGTTGTAGTGTGTTGTAATAGTGTGTGAGCTGTTGGAAGGGCAACTGTCAATAGAGGCAGTTTTGCATCAGACAAGGGCCATGTGGTGGGAGTCTGAAGCTCAGCGCTGCTAATGTGGTGGACTGGGAGGCTCATGACACACTGATGGTCAGTTCTACTCAGGTCTAAAAGTTGACTTAAAGGTTGAGGTAAAACTGGTAGTATCAGCCACTGTTTAATCACCGTTTCACTTAGACTATATGCTGTATGGTCATATTTTTGCAATAGCTATTTAGAGGAATAGGTTATGAGCTATGTAGGTTAAAGCAACTTTGTTTCATATGTGGTTGTTTTATAGTCCTTGGCTGATTTCAACCCAACGAAGTGTGGTGGCATGCTGTCTTTCCTGACCAAAACTCGTCTAAAACAGAACTGGTAGCAAACCAAGTGGTAGCAAACCAAGTGGTAGCAAACCAAGTGGTAGCAAACCAAGTGGTAGCAAACCAATTGGTAGCAAACCAACTGGTAGCAAACCAACTGGTAGCAAACCAGTTCTGTCTAGTTATTCTCAATCACAAAACAATGCAAAGCATACTCTATATGACCCATTGTAAACTCACTGTTGACTTTTCCAATGAGTGTTGTATAGCTCATTAATAACAGCAACGTCAACAATATCAATGACAATAGCAAACCACCCAAATTTTTAATGCTGAAATTACAAATTGACCAAAAGCCCCAAGAAACCTCTTAAGTAAACAATTGGTTCTAAGTGCCCATTCCCTTAGGTTAGACACTAGAGACCACGCCAGCGCCTTGTTTGTTATGTTATTGGTTGGTCATTGTGGTTCCTGGTTAGTGAAACATTTGGCTTTAGGAAACTGGTATGCACCAGAATAGCTCATGGGGTTGTCTTTTCACAGCAGCCTATACATATATTACTACTGTTGAACCACAGCCAGTAACATGCTCTGTTTCTGGTGAATAGGGATTTTTCAACAATTAGTAAGGAGTATAGAAAGACAAATGAGATTTATGCGAAGTGCCTTAGCAGTCAGTCCCCAGGGGTTTGCGGTCAGAGGGCAGCTTGACCCTCAGAGAGAGAAGAGAGTTTCGAGTTTATGGAGTGTGTCTCAAATGGCACCCTATTCCCTACATTGTGCACTACTTTTACCAGAGCCATATGGGACCTGGTTAAGTATAGTGCACTATAGGGAATAGGGTCCCGTTTGGGATGCAACCTAGCGGACCCATGACACAGTGGCACTGAGACTAGGGAGTGTGAACTGGGAACACAGAAACTACTCTCCATGTTTGCTTTGTGTTGCCCATAGAAGATTAGCACAACATTAAGTCCTTAGACAACATTTGTTATTTAAAGCCTTTCCTGGCAAATAAGATTCAAATAGCTTTACATTTCCCCCCCATGCTTCAACAGTATTTCCCTTTATCCTGGCAATTGGGTTTTAAATATTGTGGACCCGCATTGGTTAATTAAGACCATGTGTTTGGTAGTCCTGCTGTAGGTCAACACTCTGAGAGTAGCCCTTTATGCAGCCTTGATTACATTTCTGGATAAAAAGTCTCTTAAGGTCACACAGAGCACAACGCTGTATTATAGAGGAGAACATAAGGTTATACAGATTACGCTAAAATCAATAACACAAATCATGTTTCGCCTTTTTTCAAGTATTTTTGATATACGTTGTGCATTGTGTTCTCAGTCCAGCGTTTCTCTCCGATCCCAGTGGCCTTTCCTTTACCTAGTCATGTGAAGCCTAGTGACTGCATCCATAGTCAGGAGAGTTTAGGCTAACTCCAGTGTCATCGTGACTTTATTCATGTCATTAGGTCTGTCCTGAGGTCAGCTGTTGTAGTCATCTCATTACACCAGTACCATGCTTTCCACATTACATCTCTGCTTTCCACAACAGACTTTCTGTCTGGACAACCCATCAAACGTCTTGTATATTCTAAGAGCCAAATATAGACTGTCAGACAGTTATCCTTTAGGAGTATGTTTAACAAAGTATAGTCCTATCTTATTTAACTTTTAAAGAACACATGGTGTTTAACATGACCTTTATTAGAATTAGTCTAGTGGTTGATGGCACAATGTGTAATCATCAGCATCAGAGTAATGTCTTTAGGACCCCCTTCTAATATTACCGAAGAACAATCTGAGGCCGAATTTAAACTTCAACTCAGTGCTCTTTATTTCCATAGGTTGCATTTGAGACTTGGCTTAGTCCACAGGATCTTCATCCCCAACACAGCCATGGATGTTGGGAGAGGTATGGAGCTCCAAAAGATGAATGGGCAACATAGCAGGGACCTTGGTCCAGATAAGCTCAATTTAGAAGATGGGTGAGTCTCTTGCTTCACCAGATACCCTAACACATCAACAGGCTACCTGTCTGCATTTCGTTACTCACAGCAATGCTAACGGACGGGTAATGAATATGTGATTTTGCTACCCGTTGATCTTTGTATACGTGAGTTGTGTCACAGTGGTACCACGGCTTTCTTGTTTCTACATGTGTTTATTTTTTCTCTAGGTTTGACGGGCTGGAGTTCATGGCAGAGCGGGATGAGTTCCTGCCAGGGAAGAGCCCAGGAATAAAGGCACCTCAGTTCACTGATGTGAGTGCTCAGCCTTAGTTCAAAGGTCAAACGTGTGCGCATGAGAAATCAGTCTCTTGTTACTAGTTACTAATTACTAGTGTAATTACATTGTTACTACACAGGTATAAGAGCAAATGTAAACTAAAACTAGATGTTCTACAGCCCATTCTGTATGTGTGATTCTTTCCTTTCTTTCCGGACCATAGTTTGAGGGGAAGACGTCATTTGGAATGTCCGTCTTTAATCTCAGCAATGCCATCATGGGCAGTGGAATTCTGGGACTAGCGTACGCCATGTCAAACACTGGAATCGTCCTCTTCCTGTAAGTTACCATGCCAACACAACACAGGCCGCGCTAGTCCTCCTTCTTTGGCAATATCACTGTGGTTACTTAAGGCTTGACGTCACATGCAGCCCTACCATGACCTCCGATCAGACAGATCTGAGCTGAAAGGGGTGTGTGTGTGTGTGTGTGTGTGTGTGTGTGTGTGTGTGTGTGTGTGTGTGTGTGTGTGTGTGTGTGTGTGTGTGTGTGTGTGTGTGTGTGTGTGTGTGTGTGTGTGTGTGTGTGTGTGTGTGTGTGTGTGTGTGTGTTTGTGTGTGCAGGCTTTAACCCTATACCCAATAGGGTTAAAGAATGACACTGGTTGGGATGACACTATGATAAATACACTATCCAGGCCCTACCAGACCCAGTGCTCGCCAGCAGATCCATCAAGGGAAACATTTGTTTGTTTTACAAGAAAACAGTAGGGCTATTATGGGTGTGACATTCTGGCTATGTGTGTGTGTGTACGTTATTGAGAAGTCTGTTGACTGTATAACATGTTCACTTAATGACATAAACGCCCCCCTCTACTAGTCACATGCTTTTTAGATGGGTGGAGCCAAGGATGCACACACAAGGTGTGATCGAAGGATACGGTTTAGCCTGATCTGTGTCGTACATCCGTGTCACCGTTTGTGTGTGTTCGCAGTCGCTTCCTGTGTCTGAGTATGTGGGCTGGCCTATCAGTGTGTGTATATTTGTGCTCATACACACACTGCTCTCCTAAATCAGATTTGGGGTTATAAATAGCTTGTAGTGATCAGATCAAAGGCAGGTCTGCCTGGATCAGTCCTGTGTGTCCATTGGGAAGGGGTGGACTGGCGGGCCAGTGAGCTGCGTCACAAACAAGTCACACTTGTGATGGCCATTCATACAGTATGGCCTAGGTGTACTGTAGCAGCGAGAGAAATTGTGTCAGCGACAGATTTACTGAGTCATTAGCCTTAACACCGTCCGTTAAGCTGTCTGGAACCGCGAGACTACTGAGGCATTGATGAGGCCGTGCCAAATGTACTACTGATATGTTGATTTAGCTAGTTAGACTAATTACAGAGCTTTATCCTGTTACGAGATCAGTGTTATGATTAATGTGTGTTTTTGTTTCAGTATCCTGTTGCTATGCATTGCCATTTTGTCAGCCTATTCCATCCACCTCCTCCTGAGAAGTGCAGGAGTTGTAGGTAAGATGCTGGTATTTCACCAAGATACCTATCTCTTTATTGAAACCAAGAACATTTGTAGTATAGCCTACCATTACTTAAGATGTCCAAGGAACTAGAGTACGTGGTTGAAAGGATGTTATGGTTCGCCTGAAAGCAACAACCACAGAGACAATATTAACACGCATGTGTGTGTGTTCTTTCAGGCATCCGTGCCTATGAGCAGCTAGGGCACCGTGCTTTTGGACAACCAGGCAAAGTGTTGGCTGGCTCCATCATCACCATGCACAACATTGGAGGTACAGTATATTATGTGACCGTCAAGCCATGATTAGCTTATGTTATTATATGTAAGCCCCGTGAATGTACCAGCTTAAGTGCAAGTACAAGTGTCGTTGAAAATGCTTCCGTCATAGCGTGTGTGTAAAGGCGTTTTTGTTTTCCGTTTCCCGTAGCAATGTCCAGCTACCTATTCATTGTGAAGTCTGAGCTCCCTTTGGTCATGCAGGCCTTTCTGGGCCAGAAGGAAAATACTGGGTAAGTGTCTCTAGAGGGCAGTTGTTACTGTTATTTCATCACGTCGGCTATAAAACAGGGCCTTTTAAAGTGTTATTTGATAGATTGACATGACAGTTGGCCTGTTCTTTGTTGTCTAATGTCCCTGCTGTCGGTCAGAGAGTGGTACTTGGATGGAAAGTACCTGATCATCATCGTAAGCGTCATCATCGTCTTTCCACTCTCACTCATGCGACATCTTGGTATGTTTCCTCGGTCACTCGTTTTTTGCTCTCCGTTTTTTCATATTTGGTACTTCTTGTAACATGCTAGTAATGATAAGGATACGTGGACAGAGTGACATGGCTCTATTTAACACGCGGTATTCTTGTCATGACATCACAGGTTACCTTGGTTACACCAGTGGCTTCTCTCTCTCCTGTATGGTTTTCTTCCTCATCTCCGTGAGTCTTCTTTGCCATCAACCTTCTAACCAATCTCCCAACCAACTGAGCAATCCATAGCCTGGTCCCAGATCTGTTTGTGCTGTCTTGCCAACTCCCATGGTTGTAATGGTCTACGGCCATACAAGTTGGCTATACAGCACAAACAGACCCGGGACCAGGCTAGTCAGTACGTCAGTGCTTGACTAAACAGTCAGTTGGTCCCTCCCACTAGGTGATCTATAAGAAGTTCAACATCCCGTGTCCACTGGAGAAGATAACCAGTCATGATAACCACTTAGTGTCCGTCCTGGGGGAGAGTCATGATAACCACTCATTCGTCTCATCTGATGTGGACTTCTGTGAAGCACAGTCCTTCACCATCAACATGAAGGTCAGAGAGGAAAACTAGTTTCAAATGAAATGAGATAATGGTATACAGTATGGAGTTAAAGACTTGTTGTGGCAATATGTGTTTATTATACTCCAATGAGCTTCAAGTTCTGTTTGTAGTTTTTAACCATTTAATTCATGGTCTGTTTTGTTTTCAGACAGCATATACCATCCCCATCCTGGCTTTCGCTTTTGTCTGCCATCCTGAGGTGCTTCCCATCTACACAGAGCTACGAGAGTAAGTCATGACTTGACACAATTCCTATTAAAGATGCAACACATATCCACGTGGTTCACACACATACAGTTACTGCCAAATTCAGCTACTAATTGATTTCTGTCTGTGCACTTTGACCTTAGCGCCACCAAGAAACGCATGCAGACGGTTGCCAACATCTCTGTTCTGGCCATGTTCGTCATGTACGGGCTAACCGCTATCTTCGGTTACCTCACCTTCTTTGGTAAGACACTGCTCCTGAGGCAATGAGAATTTTGAAGTACTTATTATGTTCAGACTGTTCCCTCATCTTGTTACCGTGTTGCTACCATTTTGAGAAGTCAGGAATTGGAGAACTGGTAAATGAACTTCTCTTCATGTTTAAGACCTTTTTAAGGCATCTGTGTCTGGAAGTATAATTACCATTCTCGGTTTCTCTGTGTTTTAGGTGGAGTAGATTCCGAGCTCCTTCATACATACATTAAAGTGGACCCCTTGGACACACTGATCCTGTGTGTGCGTATGGCTGTCCTGGTTGCTGTTACCCTTACTGTTCCTGTGGTACTCTTTCCGGTGAGACTCAAATCTATCTTGTAGCCCTGAACAGTATCAGTGCTGGCTTGTGTTTATGTATTTTCATATTGGCTTGATGGGCCCAGTACCGTAATGTTACTTTAATTCCTCTTTATTCCAAAATAAGCACTGAAGTTACTGCAGTATGAGGATAATTAAGCTCTTGACCCCGCAGACCCCCCTGCTAGGTCGCTAATTGGCTAAGGTTTCAAGAACGTATTTGACCTGCTTCTGCTGAGACATAGTCTGCGTAACAAATGGACACAGCCATGGTGTGTGATGCAGGCCTGGTGACACCTCTCTGCCCCCCCCCCCCCCCGCAGATCCGCAGGGCCCTGCTGCAGCTGCTGTTCCCTGAGAAGCCCTTCCACTGGGCTCACCACATCTCCATCGCCGTGTGTCTCCTCATCATCGTCAACCTATTGGTCATCTTCGTGCCCACCATTCGAGACATCTTCGGCATCATTGGTAAGTGTGCAGAGACGGTGACATGTAAAATGACTGGTTGTGGTTTCAGTGCAAACCTAGTTAAGATTCACAGACCATTGTTTCCAAAGTAGAAACTAAAATGAGTACTACTTTAATGGCCTCTCGTAGTTTTGTTACTATTGAAAATGTTAACATTCGACCTCTCCCCTCCCTCCTCTTCACCCCTGCATTCCTCCCTCCCTCCTTTCCTCCACCTTTTCCCCTTCCCACTCTAGGAGCAACCTCTGCACCCAGCCTGATCTTCATCCTCCCGGGAATCTTCTACATCAGGATTGTTCCTGAAGAAACAGAGCCTTTAAAATCCATACCAAAGATTATGGTAAAACCTCAATCTGTTGTCTCATCTTGTTTAGCGATGTAGCAGTAAATAGTCTTCAGCAATTACAGTCAAGCTTATTAATCAATGTCTGAGAATTTGTTCTCATCCCTCTCTTTTTGCCTCGCTCTCTCTGCAGGCCGCCTGTTTTGCAGCGTTAGGCTTCGTCTTCATGGTGATGAGTACGTCATTCATCATCCTTGATTGGGTGTCCGGAGAGTCTCGGAGTGGAGGCGGGCACTAGCAACAGACCATAATAAACAGTAATACCAGCAAAATGCCAACCAAATCTATCCCAAACATCAAATTCCCCACGACCTGCCCATTATTTAACCATAGCCAAATGAGAGGGCCTTGGCTGGACATGGAAAAGAATATATCATAAAAATTCCCCCACAAGATGGCTATGTGGTGGTAGGTCTTATACGGGGTGGGAAACAGAAGCAGCAACAGCTCTGAGGTGACAAACATTGTGGTTTGCTTTCAGTATGTTGTTTTGAGGCACTAATAAAGTTGTCGCAGAGACAACAGGTTCTGAGGGTAATGATAGCATGTGTTAGAAGTATACCAATGGCTTCATCATTTACCCTCCTTATCTACCTCCCTTGAATTTTCAATTAGATATTTTGACACAAAGAAATGAAATGGATCTATTATTATTTTTCTCTTTGTGGGAAGTTTTTATTTTCTAACAAGATTGTACAGTATGTTATGTCATTTTCTCTGTGATTGTCATTTATAAATCAAGGAATATGTGTTATTTTTAATCAAATCCAGAATTTGTACAGTGTTTTTGCCCTATGCCCATACATATTGCTAGGTGTATTGACTCTAGAGTATCCTAAGGTTTGATCCTTCCTGTTAGTTTTTTTTCCATGGTACCAAGCTCATGTTAGCATAACACAGTCAGACATTTTCCTATAAGTGCAGCTATCAGCCGTGATAATTACAGAAGGGATGACCCTCCCAATTCTTCACGACTGATTGGTTTAAAAACGTTTATGTGAACTTTATATTATATCCAGCAACTTAAATGGATATTTCAAACTTTTATATATATATTTTTTTTTTATCTGTCATGTGGTACATACCAAAAGATATATCAAATGTAGTCTAGTCAACATGGAATGCAAACGATTAGGGGCAGAGAAGGCTGTTTGTGTGATCGTACAAACAAATGTCCACTCAACACAAACTCAATACTGACCTCCGTGTCGCTAGTCAGTCAGAGAGCAGAAGTAGTATGATGTCATCTGCTATCATTGGACTTGGCTTTTCTGAGTAAGTCTGAGAAATTCCGAATAGGGGAGTCCTGTATAAAGATGTGATCAAGTGAACTTTTTAAGAGAGCATGGAGACTGTCTTTATTTGGTCTTTTAAAAATTGAGTTATTTGTCCAATAAGGTTGAATGTAATTAAATGTTTGGAATCTGGTTTGTTCTCTTTTGTAATATCTGTCACGTTAATGTGTGGTCTAACTAGAGTAAACTGAGTGCCTGAGAAGAGTTTGACATTTTAAGAAAAGAAACAATGACTAACTAAAACTTAAAAGAGACTTCTTAGTCAGACCACGAAATAGAAGCAACGCCATTCAACCGTGATCATCATCATGGGCTAGATAAAAGGGGGACTGTAATTGTCCATTTCCTGCTTTGAGTCTTTGTGTGCATATAACACATTGTAGAAGGCAGAAGAGAAACCCCCTGCGTCATTTCAACTTGTTATTGACTTACAGTCAGTGCCTGTTTGAGGAAGAGGACAGCCAAGCACATCAATGATCAGCTCCTCTTTGGTACTAAGTGGATATTCTGAGAGGGAACTATGAGTCTGGGATCTAAGTGTAAAGGAGTTCAGGGGTACAGTCCCAGCTCTCTGCTGAGCCCACAGGAGAATGAAAGGCTGGAGGACCTCCTGGGGAGGAGGTGTGCTGTAAGTCCTTCCTGGGAATCAAGGAGGGAGGGGATGATTGGTATATTTGGTTGGTGTTTGGTATGTAGTAAGCTATCTGGTTGAATGATTGGTACTAGGAAACTGGACGGTTGGTGTTTGGTATGTAGGAAGCTATCTGGTTGAATGATTGGTACTAGGAAACTGGACGGTTGGTGTTTGGTATGTAGGAAGCTATCTGGTTGAATGATTGGTACTAGGAAACTGGACGGTTGGTGTTTGGTATGTAGGAAGCTATCTGGTTGAATGATTGGTACTAGGAAACTGGACGGTTGGTGTTTGGTATGTAGGAAGCTATCTGGTTGAATGATTGGTACTAGGAAACTGGACGGTTGGTGTTTGGTATGTAGGAAGCTATCTGGTTGAATGATTGGTACTAGGAAACTGGATGGTTGGTGTTTGGTATGTAGGAAGCTATCTGGTTGAATGATTGGTACTGGGAAACTGGATGGTTGGTGTTTGGTATGTAGGAAGCTATCTGGTTGAATGATTGGTACTGGGAAACTGGATGGTTGGTGTTTGGTATGTAGGAAGCTATCTGGTTGAATGATTGGTACTGGGAAACTGGATGGTTGGTGTTTGGATGGTTAGTATGTAGGAAACAATAGGACTGGTGTTTTGAGTGTTTGGTATGTAGGAGAGTGTTTGTTTGGTGTTTGGGTGTTTGGTATGTAGGAGAGTGTTTGTTTGGTGTTTGGGTGTTTGGTATGTAGGAGAGTGTTTGTTTGGTGTTTGGGTGTTTGGTATGTAGGAGAGTGTTTGTTTGGTGTTTGGGTGTTTGGTATGTAGGAGAGTGTTTGTTTGGTGTTTGGGTGTTTGGTATGTAGGAGAGTGTTTGTTTGGTGTTTGGGTGTTTGGTATGTAGGAGAGTGTTTGTTTGGTGTTTGGGTGTTTGGTATGTAGGAGAGTGTTTGTTTGGTGTTTGGGTGTTTGGTATGTAGGAGAGTGTTTGTTTGGTGTTTGGGTGTTTGGTATGTAGGAGAGTGTTTGTTTGGTGTTTGGGTGTTTGGTAAAGGAAACTATATGGTTGGTGTGCTACTGCAGATTGGTGTGGGGTTATGAGGGTACTTTAAAGGCACGGCCACACCGGTAGCGTTTGCCAGCCGAGAGTACTTAGCGAGAGAATATGTATCAACTCTAAATACAGGTTATGGTATATCTGTGAATTCTAACCTTTTATCAGTTTTCCTGTGTGTCAATTTCCTCAGGCTGTGGACAAAAAATGTTTTTTACATCTTCTTTGTATACAGTAAGATATGATTGGGCAATCTTCTGGTCGCCAGTGCTTCAGCCTCATCCTTATTGTTTATCTTTTTCAGGGACTGAATTAACCATTCGTACTGTTGCTCTGCTATGTTTATATAGTGCATTGGCAATGGCATTTGATGTAACGTGGACATTTGGTAACTTTAAAAGCAATCTATTGTTAGAAATTCAAACAATTAAATTACATTTTGCATGTACACCACTATGCAATGACTTTAAAACAGACATGAGTGAATTACAGGAAATGCTGGTGTAAAGCACTTCCTCTGGTAACAGAATCAGAGGCAGCAGTTAAACTCAGTCACATATGAGTATGTGCAGTCTGCTTTTTTTTTACATTCCAACTTCCTGGTTTCTGAGGTAGGCCTAAGCCTGCAGTGGTAGCTGATAATTCTAACAAAACACAAGATCTAAAAAGTCCTACTACAGAAAATGTGATGACATTAATGGGGCAGGTGTTTGCTCTGGCAACTACCCAATAACTTTCCGAACCACAACAGAGTACCAAGCAGCAGATTGTAAGTTCGTATCACAGGTAACTTGGCTCTGTATAGTCGACTCCTGATAAATGCAATGACTTCCAATTGTCCTAAATGTTTGCTCTTAACCTGAGCACAGCCTGTCCAGAGTAAAACCATCTATAGTCAGTATTTGAATTGCACTTTTCCGATGTGCACTTATCAGGAGCCAACATATAAACTAATTCCATACCCTGTGTGTGTGTGTGTGTGTGTGTGTGTGTGTGTGTGTGTGTGTGTGTGTGTGTGTGTGTGTGTGTGTGTGTGTGTGTGTGTGTGTGTGTGTGTGTGTGTGTGTGTGTGTGTGTGTGTGTGTGTGTGTGTGTGTGTGTGTGTGTGTGTGTGTGTGTGTCTGTGTGTGTGTGTGTGTGTCTGTGTCTGTGTGTGTGTCTGTGTCTGTGCGCGTATGCATGTGTGTAGTCCCTGGCCACGGCTGTGGTGCAACTGTATATGGCCCTGCCACATAGTCCCACCTGCTGGAGCCTGCAGCACACTGGGGTGGCCTGCTTCACCAAGGACAACCATCGTCGCTCCTACTTCATACGCTTCTTCGATGTCAAGGTAACAGGAATATGTAACGTCAGCTATAATGATGGAGAATATCAATCAATCATATTTCTTTAAAAAGCCATTTTTACATTAGCAGTTGTCACAAAGTGTATATAGTAACCCAGTCTAGATAAGGATCCTTTGTTGAGTTTACCATGAGCTGAGAGCCTGAAGGATCAGTTGTAATATTGTCCACTGTTGAGGTTACCATGAGCTGAGAGCCTGAAGGATCAGTTGTAATATTGTCCACTGTTGAGTTTACCATGAGCTGAGAGCCTGAAGGATCAGTTGTAATATTATCCACTGTTGAGTTTACCATGAGCTGAGAGCCTGAAGGATCAGTTGTAATGTTATCCACTGTTGAGTTTACCATGAGCTGAGAGCCTGAAGGATCAGTTGTAATATTGTCCACTGTTGAGGTTACCATGAGCTGAGAGCCTGAAGGATCAGTTGTAATATTATCCACTGTTGAGTTTACCATGAGCTGAGAGCCTGAAGGATCAGTTGTAATATTGTCCACTGTTGAGTTTACCATGAGCTGAGAGCCTGAAGGATCAGTTGTAATATTGTCCACTGTTGAGTTTACCATGAGCTGAGAGCCTGAAGGATCAGTTGTAATATTGTCCACTGTTGAGTTTACCATGAGCTGAGAGCCTGAAGGATCAGTTGTAATATTGTCCACTGTTGAGTTTACCATGAGCTGAGAGCCTGAAGGATCAGTTGTAATATTGTCCACTGTTGAGTTTACCATGAGCTGAGAGCCTGAAGGATCAGTTGTAATATTGTCCACTGTTGAGTTTACCATGAGCTGAGAGCCTGAAGGATCAGTTGTAATGTTATCCACTGTTGAGTTTACCATGAGCTGAGAGCCTGAAGGATCAGTTGTAATGTTATCCACTGTTGAGTTTACCATGAGCTGAGAGCCTGAAGGATCAGTTGTAATGTTATCCACTGTTGAGTTTACCATGAGCTGAGAGCCTGAAGGATCAGTTGTAATATTATCCACTGTCAGTTTAAGCTACAGTTATGCTAACAGTTGTTTTTTCCACAGAAAGGACAGCTGACCTGGGAGCAGGAGCTCTATAACCAAATGGTCTACCACAGCCCCCGACCCTTCTTCCACGCATTTGCTGCAGATGTAAGCAAAACATGAATATGCCCTGGATACTCATGATGATGGCTTGATTGTAAATCCAAAGTTGAGTGATTGTCCATTTTGTATTTCTCCTTCTGCAAATGTATGCCAAGATATGTCATAGTTCACTCCAATACAATGCAGGACTGCCAAGTGGGGCTGAACTTTGTGAATGAACAAGAGTCTGAAACATTCCTACGTGCAGTGGAAGACAAGATAAACCAGAGAAACCGTCAAGGTCAGGTCATTTGTTGTAGGATCCAGGACAGAAACATTGTGTTGCGTTGTTTGTCATGTTTGAAATAATACACACTACTGTTCAAAAGTTTGGGGTTACTTAAATGTCCTTGTTTTTGAAAGAAAAGCAAAAAACAATTGTCCACTAAAATAACATCAAATTGATCAGAAATACAGTGTAGACATTGTTAATGTTGTAAATGACTATTGTAGCTGGAAACGGCTGATTTTTAATGGAATATATACATAGGCGTACAGAGGCCCATTATCAGCAACCATCACTTCTGTGTTCCAATGGCACGTTGTGTTAGCTAATCCAAGTTTATTATTTTAAAAGGCTAATTGATCATTAGAAAACCCTTTTGCAATTATGTTAGCATTATGTTAGCACAGCTGAAAACTGTTGTTCTGATTAAAGAAGCAATAAAACTAGCCTTCTTTAGACTAGTTGTCAGCGATTGGGTGCAGAGATGTAGCGGAGTCAGGCGCAGGACACAGTTTAGAGTAAAACAACTGAGTTTACTCAATAAAACAAACACGCAATATTCCAACAAGGAAAATACAAAACTAACACCTACAACAATTCACTAAGACACCAACAATCACGGACAGAACAGGAAGGTATGCTAGAGGGTTAAATAAGGAACATGATATGGGAATTGAAACCAGGTGTGTGTAATACAGACAAAACAAAACGAAAATGAAACATGGATCGGTGGTGACTAGAAAGCCGGTCGACCGCCGAACACCACCCGAACAAGGAGAGGGGCCGACTTCGGCGGAAGTCGTGACACTAGTTGAGTGTTTGGAGCATCAGCATTTGTGGGTTCGATTACAGGCTCAAAATGGCCAGAAACAAAGACTTTCTTCTGAAACGCGTCAGTATATTCTTGTTCTGAGAAATTAAGGCTCATTAAATTAAGGCTCATTAAATTGCCAAGAAACTGAAGATCTCGTACAACGCTATGTACTACTCCCTTCACTGAACAGCGCAAACTGGCTCTAACCAGAATAGAAAGAGGAGTGGGATGCCCCGGTGCACAACTGAGCAAGAGGACAAGTACATTAGAGTGTCTAGTTTGAGAAACAGACGCCTCACAAGTCCTCAACTGGCAGCTTCATTAAATAGTACCCACAAAACACCAGTCTCAACGTCAACAGTGAAGAGGCGACTCCGGATGCTGGCCTTCTAGGCAGAGTTCCTCTGTCCAGTGTCTGTGTTCTTTTGCCCATCTTCATCTTTTCTTTTTATTGTCCAGTCTGGGATATGTCTTTTTCTTTGCAACTCTGCCTAGAAGGCCAGCATCCCCGAGTCGCCTCTTCACTGTTGACGTTGAGACTGGTGTTTTAGCTAACAACGTGCCATTGGAACACAGGAGTGATGGTTGCTGGTAATGGGCCTCTGTACGCCTATGTAGATATTCCATTAAAAATCAGCCGTTTCCAGCTACAATAGTCATTTACAACATTAACAATGTCTACACTGTGTTTCTGATCAATTTGATGTTATTGTAATGGACAAAAAATTTGCTTTTCTTTCAAAAACAAGGACATTTCTAAGTGACCCCAAATTTTTGAACGGTAGTATATCTCTGATACTGGAAAACAGAACAAATATTGTAAGGTGTGGTTCCATAGAGGTTAGCTGTGGCTTTTCAAAGGAAAAGGTTGTGGTGGAGATGAGAAGACATTATCTAAACTGACATCCTCTCGTTTCCTGTTCCCTTCTTTTCTCCTTCTCACAGTCTCAGAGAAGAAGCAGCGCCCCCTGCCTTCCACTGGTAAGACTGACATACTAATACTACAGACATTTTGAGGTGGGTGTCTGAAGTAATCACTGAAGAATCCTTTTCCTTTTCTTAATATGTGTGTTTTACTTACAGACAGAGGTAAAGGTGAGTATCCCTTATCCCATTGTACGTGTTATACCCCAGGCACCAGTACTAACTGACCCAATATGTAAACATGCAATGTGTTTCATACATGTACACATCAATTGTAATCCAGGATCTGGGAGTCCCGCTTCTCCCTCTGTGGCCACCATAGACATTCAGAACCCAGACATCCAGGCTTCACGCTACCGCTCCGTCACACCTGTGCCTGCTCCTGCCTTTGTCAGTAAGGGAAAAAAGGACAAGAAGAAGGACAAGAAGAAGGGCAGTAAACTCTCCAAAGCAGACATTGGAGCACCCAGTGGGTTTACGTGAGTGGATACTAAGCACACACATAAAAGCAGGCGGTAAAATAAAGCCTTAATAAGCTATCACAATACATGTAGTTACATGACACCTATCATCAAATTGTCTGTCCTCAATTTGTTTAATTTACAAACCAGGAAAGAATCCAAGCTTGCCACTCATACCCTTCTAAGGTACTCACTCAGGTGTATGTTCCTCTCCCTCTCTCTCCTCTCCTCCTCAGACACGTGAGTCATGTGGGCTGGGACCCCAACAACCTGGACCCTGACCTGAAGAAGCTGCTGTCCTGTGCCGGGATCAGTGAGGCTGAGCTGAAGGATGAGGAGACCTCCCAACTCATCCAACAAGTTATCGAGAACTCAGGCGGCATGGAAGCAGTCAAAAAGGCCATGCACACTGGTAAGTGTCATTCTGAGTGTCTGTCTCCTGGTCTAGAGTTACCAACTTCCTCACTTTTTATAACTAACTGTAAATCCATCTCTTTTTGTAATCCAATAAATTGGCATTTTTTTCATCCCATGGCATATAGATCCTGGGCTTCCTCACCCTCCGCCTGGTAGACAGGGTTCTCTACCTCCCGTACCAGGCAGCTGTTCCTCCTCTCCTGCCCCCCCTCCTCCACGGGGGGGTCGCTCCGGCCCCCTGCCCCCTCCCCCAGGACAGGCAGGGCGAGGCCCACCCCCCTCCCATCCCCCTCCATCACGTGGAGCCCTGCCACCTCCACCCCCCTCAAGCGGCCGAGGCGGACTCCCACCCCCTCCACCCTCTGTGTCCTATACTTCTCCTCCCCCTCCCCCTGGCCACCAGCGCTCCATGCCTGCCCCTCCTCCACCTCCTCCCCCGCCTCCCCCAGCCCAGAGCTCTGGAGACTTAACTCCACCTCCACACCCCTGTAAAGGTCCCCCACCACCTGCTCCTGCATCTACAGGAGAATGTGAAGGAGGTGGAAGAGGAGCTCTGCTGGACCAGATCCGCGTCGGGAGGAAGCTCAAAAACGTAAACTAAACTTTGTTATTCAAATGCAGAAATTGTCTTTGTCAATGAGAGTGAAGTCTATATATTTCAGTTAACATGATCATTGACCTTTGACCTTTGTGTCCCAGGTCACAGACAGTCCTGAGTCACCTCCGCCTGCCGAGACAGACTCAGAGGGCATCGTAGGAGCTCTGATGATGGTCATGCAGAAGAGGAGTAAAGTCATCCACTCCTCTGGTAAACACCTTCTCATCCTAATCTATCATTCATTCATTAATGTATTATATTCCATCTACAAATGTGTAAAATAAACCAAATGCATTGTGGTTCATCCTCATGTATATAAAAAATAAATTCCAGCATAACAGACATAACTCTCTTTTGTTTCAGATGAAGGTGAAGAAGAAGGAGGTTATGATGATGAAGATGACGATGAGTGGGACGACTGATAAGTGCATTCCATCCTGTATTATTTTCCACTCTGTAACCATGGACTCAACAGTCTGGTTGATCCGGTTAATCTCATTTGTGTTGGTGTTTTTGTATCAGTTGCTGACTAGAAGGTGACTCACGAAGATTTACATCAGAAGAATGCTACAGATAAGGATTGTGTGAAAGTCCCAAATGTGAGAGAAATCAACAGAACGTAAGACAGAGAAACGATTGATGGGATCACATATGTTTATATTTGTCGTTCAAACGTTTCCAGTTTAGGACTCACGCTGAGTATGTACAACACATTACAGTATGTTGCTGTACAACACATTACAGTATGTTGCCGTACTACACATTACAGTATGTTGCCGTACTACACATTACAGTATGTTGCTGTACTACACATTACAGTATGTTGCCGTAATACACATTATAGTATGTTGCTGTACTACACATTACAGTATGTTGCTGTACTACACATTACAGTATGTTGCCGTAATACACATTACAGTATGTTGCTGTACTACACATTACAGTATGTTGCCGTAATACACATTACAGTATGTTGCTGTACTACACATTACAGTATGTTGCCGTAATACACATTATAGTATGTTGCTGTACTACACATTACAGTATGTTGCTCAATATCATTAGAAAATATGGTAAGGTCTTCACAGTCTTCTTTATACCTGTTCCCATTAAAAGTGACAATTTGATATTGCTGGAATGTAGTATTATAATGTAATACAAAGATTATGCACACATAGGATTTACCGTCTTATTCTTCTACATGTAGATATTATCTGTTTTGTTGAAAGATCCCTCACTTCCCTTTCAATACACCACCGTCCACGCACACAATTCAAAGAATACTGTATAGCCATGAGTCCTCAAACAAACATAGGTCACAAAGGTGTTAGAGAGAACAAGAGAGTCACCACAATTACAATATCACATATGGTATTAGTAGACAAATACACACATACATGTACATCACACCAAAACATTATCGCTCAACATTGAACAGCAAAATGTACACATTTCCAACAGAATAAAGCGTGCAAAGGCAAATGTTTATCAATTGTCTTATATCATAACCATTAAACATTAATAAACCATGGATCTATTATGATCCTAAAATATATACACGTATCAATATATTACATTTCTATACTGAGATACTGGCTTGTGTGAGGGTTGGTATCACATGTCATTCAGTGTACAAAGAGAGATGAAACTCATGTTTGGTGTCAAACATGGATCTCTAGTCTACCACAGGAGTGTCCTAGCTGGCTAGTGTTGGAAGTCCAGTCCTCTATCCTCCTTGGGTCTCCTGGCTCTCTGTGTGTCTTCTGCTGATGCGTTTAGGCTGTTGCTCCTCCGGCTCTTGCTCCTGGCTCTCTGTGTGTCTCCTGGAAGTGCGTTTGGGCTGTTGCTGCTTGTGCCTCAGCTGCTCCCAGTAGGACTGACAGTACTGGTGGATCAGCCTGATCTCCGGCTGGGACAGGGTGTCTGTGAAAGGGGGGGTTGGAAGGACCCTCTGCTGCTTGGGGTCATGTTGTCTCCCCCGTCCAGTGGGAGGGCTGTTGGAGGTCATGGCCTCGTTGTCAGGGGAGGTGAGGGCCAGCACGATGTCTCGGTCCAGAATGCGCAGCGACACCCGGGCCACAGTGTGTTTGAAGTTGTTCTCTGTGGCCAGGCAGTGGTAGAGTCCAGCATCCGATTGGCTGAGGGACTTCAGAAGGATCCCATGGGGTGTCTTCAGATACTCTCTGTCCCGGTTGAGCTGAGGGGTGAGGGGGAGAGAGAGATATGGTAGTGAGGGGGAGAGAGTGTTATGGTAGTGAGGGGGAGAGAGTTACGGTAGTGAGGGAGAGAGAGTGTTGTGGTAGTGAGGGGGAGAGAGTTACGGTAGTGAGGGAGAGAGAGTGTTGTGGTAGTGAGGGGGAGAGAGAGTGTTATGGTAGTGAGGGGGAGAGAGAGATATGGTAGTGAGGGGGAGAGAGAGTGTTGTGGTAGTGAGGGGGAGAGAGAGATATGGTAGTGAGGGGGAGAGAGAGTGTTGTGGTAGTGAGGGGGAGAGAGTTACGGTAGTGAGGGAGAGAGAGTGTTGTGGTAGTGAGGGGGAGAGAGAGTGTTATGGTAGTGAGGGGGAGAGAGAGATATGGTAGTGAGGGGGAGAGAGAGTGTTGTGGTAGTGAGGGGGAGAGAGTTACGGTAGTGAGGGAGAGAGAGTGTTGTGGTAGTGAGGGGGAGAGAGAGTGTTATGGTAGTGAGGGGGAGAGAGAGTGTTATGGTAGTGAGGGGGAGAGAGAGTGTTATGGTAGTGAGGGGGAGAGAGTTACGGTAGTGAGGGAGAGAGAGTGTTGTGGTAGTGAGGGGGAGGGAGAGTGTTATGGTAGTGAGGGGGAGAGAGAGATATGGTAGTGAGGGGGAGAGAGAGTGTTGTGGTAGTGAGGGGGAGAGAGTTACGGTAGTGAGGGAGAGAGAGTGTTGTGGTAGTGAGGGGGAGAGAGAGTGTTATGGTAGTGAGGGGGAGAGAGAGTGTTATGGTAGTGAGGGGGAGAGAGAGTGTTATGGTAGTGAGGGGGAGAGAGTTACGGTAGTGAGGGAGAGAGAGTGTTGTGGTAGTGAGGGGGAGAGAGAGTGTTATGGTAGTGAGGGGGAGAGAGAGTGTTATGGTAGTGAGGGGGAGAGAGAGTGTTATGGTAGTGAGGGGGAGAGAGTGTTATGTTAGTGAGGGGGAGAGAGTGTTATGGTAGTGAGGGGGAGAGAGAGTGTTATGGTAGTGAGGGGGAGAGAGAGTGTTATGGTAGTGAGGGGGAGAGAGAGTGTTATGGTAGTGAGGGGGAGAGAGAGTGTTGTGGTAGTGAGGGGGAGAGAGAGTGTTATGGTAGTGAGGGGGAGAGAGTGTAGTGGTAGTGAGGGAGAGAGAGTGTTGTGGTAGTGAGGGGGAGAGAGTGTTGTGAGGGAGAGAGAGTGTTGTGGTAGTGAGGGGGAGAGAGAGTGTTATGGTAGTGAGGGGGAGAGAGAGTGTTATGGTAGTGAGGGGGAGAGAGTTACGGTAGTGAGGGAGAGAGAGTGTTGTGGTAGTGAGGGGGAGAGAGAGTGTTATGGTAGTGAGGGGGAGAGAGAGATATGGTAGTGAGGGTGAGAGAGAGTGTTGTGGTAGTGAGGGGGAGAGAGTTACGGTAGTGAGGGAGAGAGAGTGTTGTGGTAGTGAGGGGGAGAGAGAGTGTTATGGTAGTGAGGGGGAGAGTGTTATGGTAGTGAGGGAGAGAGAGTGTTGTGGTAGTGAGGGGGAGAGAGAGTGTTATGGTAGTGAGGGGGAGAGAGAGTGTTATGGTAGTGAGGGGGAGAGAGAGTGTTATGGTAGTGAGGGGGAGAGAGAGTGTTATGGTAGTGAGGGGGAGAGAGTGTTATGGTAGTGAGGGGGAGAGAGTGTTATGGTAGTGAGGGGGAGAGAGAGTGTTATGGTAGTGAGGGGGAGAGAGAGTGTTATGGTAGTGAGGGGGAGAGAGAGTGTTATGGTAGTGAGGGGGAGAGAGAGTGTTGTGGTAGTGAGGGGGAGAGAGAGTGTTATGGTAGTGAGGGGGAGAGAGTGTAGTGGTAGTGAGGGGGAGAGAGTGTTATGGTAGTGAGGGGGAGAGAGAGTGTTATGGTAGTGAGGGGGAGAGAGAGTGTTATGGTAGTGAGGGGGAGAGAGAGTGTTATGGTAGTGAGGGGGAGAGAGAGTGTTGTGGTAGTGAGGGGGAGAGAGAGTGTTATGGTAGTGAGGGGGAGAGAGAGTGTTATGGTAGTGAGGGGGAGAGAGAGTGTTGTGGTAGTGAGGGGGAGAGAGAGTGTTATGGTAGTGAGGGGGAGAGAGAGTTATGGTAGTGAGGAGGAGAGAGTGTTGTGGTAGTGAGGGGGAGAGAGAGTGTTATGGTAGTGAGGGGGAGAGAGTGTTGTGGTAGTGAGGGGGAGAGAGAGTTATGGTAGTGAGTGGGAGAGAGAGAGTTATGGTAGTGGGGGGGAGAGAGAGTGTTGTGGTAGTGAGGGGGAGAGAGAGTGTTATGGTAGTGAGGGGGAGAGAGAGAGTTATGGTAGTGAGGGGGAGAGAGAGAGTTATGGTAGTGGGGTGGAGAGAGAGTGTTATGGTAGTGAGGGGGAGAGAGAGTGTTATGGTAGTGAGGGGGAGAGAGAGTTATGGTAGTGAGGGGGAGAGAGAGTGTTATGGTAGTGAGGGGGAGAGAGTGTTATGGTAGTGAGGGGAAGAGAGAGTGTTATGGTAGTGAGGGGGAGAGAGAGTGTTATGGTAGTGAGGGGGAGAGAGAGTGTTATGGTAGTGAGGGGGAGAGATAGTTATGGTAGTGAGGGGGAGAGAGAGTTATGGTAGTGAGGGGAAGAGAGAGTGTTATGGTAGTGAGGGGGAGAGAGTGGTATGGTAGTGAGGGGGAGAGAGAGTGTTATGGTAGTGAGGGGGAGAGAGAGTTATGGTAGTGAGGGGGAGAGAGAGTGTTATGGTAGTGAGGGGGAGAGAGTGTTATGGTAGTGAGGGGGAGAGAGAGTTATGGTAGTGAGGGGGAGAGAGAGTGTTATGGTAGTGAGGGGGAGAGAGTGTTATGGTAGTGAGGGGGAGAGAGTGTTATGGTAGTGAGGGGGAGAGAGAGTGTTATGGTAGTGAGGGGGAGAGAGTGTGTTATGGTAGTGAGGGGGAGAGAGAGTGTTATGGTAGTGAGGGGGAGAGATAGTTATGGTAGTGAGGGGGAGAGAGAGTTATGGTAGTGAGGGGAAGAGAGAGTGTTATGGTAGTGAGGGGGAGAGAGTGGTATGGTAGTGAGGGGGAGAGAGAGTGTTATGGTAGTGAGGGGGAGAGAGAGTTATGGTAGTGAGGGGGAGAGAGAGTGTTATGGTAGTGAGGGGGAGAGAGAGTTATGGTAGTGAGGGGGAGAGAGTGTTATGGTAGTGAGGGGGAGAGAGTGTTATGGTAGTGAGGGGGAGAGAGTGTTATGGTAGTGAGGGGGAGAGAGAGTTATGGTAGTGAGGGGGAGAGAGTGTTATGGTAGTGAGGGGGAGAGAGTGTTATGGTAGTGAGGGGGAGAGAGAGTTATGGTAGTGAGGGGGAGAGAGTGTTATGGTAGTGAGGGGGAGAGAGTGTTATGGTAGTGAGGGGGAGAGAGAGTTATGGTAGTGAGGGGGAGAGAGTGTTATGGTAGTGAGGGGGAGAGAGTGTTATGGTAGTGAGGGGGAGAGAGAGTGTTATGGTAGTGAGGGGGAGAGAGTGTGTTATGGTAGTGAGGGGGAGAGAGAGTGTTATGGTAGTGAGGGGGAGAGAGTGTTATGGTAGTGAGGGGGAGAGAGAGTTATGGTAGTGAGGGGGAGAGAGAGTGTTATGGTAGTGAGGGGGAGAGAGTGTTATGGTAGTGAGGGGGAGAGAGTGTTATGGTAGTGAGGGGGAGAGAGAGTGTTATGGTAGTGAGGGGGAGAGAGTGTGTTATGGTAGTGAGGGGGAGAGAGAGTGTTATGGTAGTGAGGGGGAGAGAGAGAGTTATGGTAGTGGGGGGGAGAGAGTGTTATGGTAGTGAGGGGGAGAACAAGGTTCACATCTGCCTCATTTGTATTTCAAAAGTGATTGACTATTTCTCTATAGATATTTTTGAACTGAAATAACATTGGCTGACCATTAATACTATTAATATCTACAAGAAAGACTTCACTTCTGCTCCCGAGTGGAGCAGCAGTCTAAGGCACTGCATCCCAGTGCTAGAGGCGTTACTACAGACCCTGGTTCAATTCCAGGCTGTATCATAACTGGCAGTGATTGGGAGTCCCATAGGGCAGGGCACAAATGGCCCAGCGTCGTCCGGGTTAGGGTTTGGCCAGGGTAGGCCGTCATTGTAAATTAGAATGGGTCCTTAAATGTCTTGCCTAGTTAAATAAAGGTTAAATAAAAAATTAACGTATGTTTATTTAGTCAATCAAACATGGATAACCCCTGTGTAAACTGCTCCAACAGCTCAAGTGTAACCTATAAATGTGGTATGAATTTGATATTTTAATAATACTGGTCTCTTTTCAAAGAGCAGAAATAGATGCATGCATTTTCCTCCTTACCGCTTTCCTCCTTCCTTCTCTCTGATAGAGCCACTTGACTGTAGCCTGAGGAGAGCGAGGCTGACACTCCAGGAAGGTACTGCTCCCCTCCACACCAAACTGGACTGTCTCTCTCGGACGATTCTCCACTGAAGGAGGGAAGGAGGAAGAGAGAGAGAGAAAGAGGGAGAGAGAGAGGGAGAGAGAGAGAAAGAAAGAAGGAGATTATCTTAAATGCCAGTTATTTGCTAATGTTTTAATTATTACATGATTTGATTTTGTCACTGAATTCTGCTAAAATATATTTTTAAAAGTGTTTTGTCTAACCTTTGGCATTGAAGCCTCTGCACTGTCGCAGTGGATCCCCATGTTTCACATCCTGTCTTCTGCTCCTCCTGAGTGAGAGAGACAGAGCAGAGTTCATCCAACACATTTCACAAGCACAGAAATGAATTCAGTCACTCACACATTTATTCAGACAGACAGACACAGTGAAGGACTAATAAAGCTTTATGACACTCCTTCCCTGTCAATATCAGATGAGGGGTTGTGGTGTGTGTTGTGTTGGTGTGTGTTGTGGTCCTGACCTCTTGGTGGCGGGGGTGAAAGCGGAGCAGCTCTCCCCGTCCCAGGCGCAGTAAGGGTCCCGTGCCAGACAGCAGTCGGAACAGGCCCTCCCATATACCCCACAACGATGCAGAGATACCTGGGTAAGCCCTGCCTCCGATGACACGTACAGCTGTTGCTATAGTGACAGAATGAAAACAAGAGCTCAGCATCAACAATATCTCTTTAGTGTTTCCTGTCGATGAAGAAAGAGAGAGTTCAGCTTACCCTTTTAGATGAGATCTTCATTGTTTTAACAGCAGCACGTGTCTGTAATTAAATGCATCGTGTCACATAAGGATCAACAAAGCGTAACCATTGAACGAATGTCCAAGGACAGTGGTTAGAGACTTTTGCTATAATGTAAACAACATTTAGAGAAATCATATAGGCACACCCTGAAAACCTCCACTTCCTCCAGGGTGAGCTCCTCCATGGTGCTCGGGTCCTTGGGTAAAACTATGACCTTTTGGACAGTGCCACGATCTGGAACAAGAGAGGTCTGATGTCACCATGTCGAATTTGGACAAAAGACAAAATGTGAAATTCCAACATGCAATGAAGTCCTTCAGTCAGCCAATTGCCCTGGGACAGAGAGACACTCACCTGTGCCCAGGAAGAGCACCTCGTATCGGGCGTCCACTGCGTCCACCTGGTCCACCACCAGGGCTGTGAAGCGGTAGTCCACCCCGGTCCTCACCACCAGGGGGCGACGGTGGATAGGGTACACAGGGTGGTACATGAGGGGATGGGCTCGCATGAAGTTCACTGCCTCGTCTGAGAAGTCCTTAGAGGTGCGAATGCCCGGGGTGAATGTTCCTCCTGGACACTAGAATTATATATAGTGAGTAACACAGAGACCGAGAGAGACAGAGAGAGTGTAACCAATGCGTTTCACTATTGGAAAGAGGTGACAGTTGATGGGATGTATATATATGGATTGTTTGCAGTGAGTAACTGGTCTGAACCTACTGTGCCAGGGCGAGGGTAGGGAATCTTGCCCGTGTAGGCTGTCCACTGGTAGTTATGACCATGTTTGTGGGAGAAGGGTCCATTGAAGACGTTGCGGATGTCAGCCATGGAGTACACACAGACTGCTGAGCCCTTGAACACAGAGCTGGGAGAGATAGAAGGTAAAAAAAGGGAGGGGGAATGCAGTCAGCATCAACCAGTGAAGTGGAGGAGGGAGGAGAGAGAGGTAAACCAACAGGTACTAGATGAGAGTAGAAAAGCAGGAGTGAGAACAAGGCAGGCCTTTAGAGAGAAGGGAAACTTCTACGTATAACAGGTGATGTAAGACAGATACAATGATGACCTACCCAGCAGTTGTGAAGAGGGCATAGACCACAGGGTTGCGTTCATCTTGCGTGGGCTGGATAAAAACATCCCCTGAAAGGATGACGAAAGAGACAGAAATTATTTTCCTGTAGAATTGATGAAGGATTCACTGCCATAGACAACTAAGGATCTCTAAATCTTTATCTAAATCACTAAATCTTTCACTGAGGTCTGTCTCACTCAATTCGTCAAACAAGGTCTCCACCCCATCTTCTCCGATCACAGAGCACACCAGGCGGGCTTTCAGGAAGGTGGTCCATCTGTTCACCAGGGACTTCTGACCCCCCTCATCATTCTGGGAAGAGGGAATGTAAAGGATGGAAGAGGTAAGGGAAGGCTGTTTCCGTAGACACTTTTTTTTTTACCCTTAACAATTCCCCCATTCACAATGTTGTCCATAATGTTGCAGTCAGACTATAATTATGTACGTAATGAAAGTAATAGAGTTAATAGGAGTCTATAGAACAGTGGCGAGGCGCCGTTTCACAGGGCCACCCTGCTAGGTCCGAGCAAGGCCTTCTCACCAGACACACTCGTCCCACTCTGGCCAGCACACTGGGGCTGGCCCCTCCCCCTGCATCCAGACTCTTCTCCCGGAAGAAGAAGTAGAGTTTATCATCATTCCTCTCGGAGCTGTCAGGGATCTGCTGGATCTGAATGAACACGGGCTCTGAGACGGACGGAGAGAGAGAGGAACGGAGTGATGAAAGAAAGAGAAACCTGCAGCATTAGCAGCAGTTTGCCATGTTTTCTTAGAGCCAGATCTCGCTGGTTCGTATCTGGCTTGAAGGACCATGGAAAAAAAATCCAACATTTTGGGAATGCACCCTTACAAGATGGCAGTCTTTTTCAGGCGTAGTAACTCACCATTGAGCCACTTGGAGTCATACTGCTCTGTCCTGACTGTTGTTCTGGCCCCCATGGTCCTAAAGAGGGCTGCGTCTGTCCCCATGAAGTCTACATGGACCCCCGCATACAGATTCCCATCTGCAGATGAGAAGAAAGGAGGAAGAGAAAGAGATGGAGAGGAGAGGTTAGGAAACGGTGAAAGTGGGAGGGGAGACTTCCCCAATTTTGGGCAGTCTACTAAGTGTATGCACAAGTGAGGTGAAGCTTACCGATTAGAGCAGCAATGTTCTCCTGGGAAGGGTCGTAGGAACATTTGCCCTTCCCTGATTCCGTAAATCCAGGAACTAGCCTGAACACATAGTCCTGGAAAGAGAGAGACCAGAAAGGCCATATAAGTATCAAATGTATTGAAATGGCAAAAGGTATAGTGAAAAATAGCTCAAATCTGAGCCCTAGTTTTGAGTACCACAGTTTTGAGAAATCCGAGCTGCTGGTCGTGAAGATGCACAGATATGCTGCAGTTAATTGTCTTTTAAAATGATTTTGGGCATATTGAACCTCTCACCTCTGCCTTCCAGCCTCTGTTGATAAAGGTGCAGATAGGTTGGTAGGCTCCAGTTCCACAGGTGTACAGATGGGTGCGGTTCCATGGCTCTATCATACGCACAAAGTTTGCACACTCACCCTGGTGTGTGTACACAGACATGGAAATGCTATCAATTGTTGGTGTATGAAAATTCTCTTTCAAAACTGTGAAATAAGGGGACATCATTAGTTAATACTGTAAGGTAGAGGGGCCAGGGTTCTTTTTTACAAAGACAATGCATTCTCACCTGTCCTCCTTTTCCTGTCATCCGACATTCCCCTCTTCTCTTGTCAGAGGTTGGCCAATGGATCTGTCAGAGACAAATGATACCAGACATTACAGGATCATTTTACTTGAGGTCTTTTACTATGGGGCGGCAGTTAGCCTAGTGGTTAGAGCGTTGGTCCAGTAACTGAAAAGTTGCTGGATCAAATCCCCGAGCTGACCAGGTAAAAATCTGTCGTTCTGCCCCTGAACAAGGCAGTTTCCCGGTAGACCGTCATTGTCAATAAGAATTTGTTCTTAACTGACTTGCCTGGTTAAATAAAAAAAATACTACCACATTAAACTGTGATAAAGTTATGCATACACAGGAAATATTCCTCCAGTCTCATTGGCCTTTTTGAGGGAGTTGTGGTTATGTGTGTTCTTACTATGAGGGGCTCCTTGTTGACGTTGTGCATATCCAGGGCCACCAGGTACTCCCGGCTGCCCAGGTAGAGACGGCCCTGGTCCTGGTCCATCAGCAGGATGCGGTAGTCACTGGTGTTGAAGGAGAAGGAGAAGGGACGGACTGCTCTGGTGTCCAACAACTCTGCGGAGGAGAGAGACGCATAGATGCACAAATATGCATAGACACACACAGGGACACAACGTTA
This sequence comes from Salvelinus alpinus, assembly GCF_045679555.1. Taxonomy (NCBI): domain Eukaryota; kingdom Metazoa; phylum Chordata; class Actinopteri; order Salmoniformes; family Salmonidae; genus Salvelinus; species Salvelinus alpinus. Next base: position 21,200,442 of record NC_092102.1, on the reverse strand, counting down.
GTGTAAATCATATGCAAAATAAGTTCTGTAGCAGATGAGAATGGTACAATCTTAATATTCAGCAGGGGAAGCCATGAGCTCTTTCTGTTAATTGCCTTGAATCTTTCCCAAGCAGTTTCCCTGATAACGACTACAAGTGCTTTATTTCTCACTATCAGCAGCATTTACAGAACATAGACTACTAACACCAAGAGAAAATGTGCGAATGACTAAATATGTAACTTCTCAGGACGTATTCCAGAGGCTTTTAAGATTTCAATATTTCATGTGTTCCAAGCTTCTGATTGAGTTTGTGGCATTGACTGAATGTACTGTGCAACTTTATGGATGCTAATGCAGGTCTCTGAGGACACACGGTATGAGGAACTCTAAGTAAACCCTTTAAACCAGGTCTGTTCTGTGACCCACTCTCTGATGGCGCATTTCCCCAGCATGTTCCGTCTCTCTCTTCCACCCGAGTGATTTACACAAAAGGCTCCGAATTTTCTCTTTCCTTCTATGCGGAACGGCACCCGTGTCGCACTGGGCCATGGCTCTGGCGGACCTGCTCTGACTTGGAGCCAAGGCAGCCTGCATTTACATAACAATGACCAACTGAACGTTAAAACCTTCTCACAAAGCAACAGTCTTGAACGATGCAGAGGTTGTTGATTCTGCTCGCCACAAATCTTTATCGTCACACTCCTGAGGGAAACACAATAACACTAGAGATCACATGAACATAAAACACTGGTGTGTGAGTAAGTCTTAATGGAAAAGCACCATGAATGAGTTTGACACCCATTCATTCAGAGACAAGAGATGTCACATCTCCCCGTATCAGGCCATCATAATTACTATATTTACTGGAGCTGCCCTCTTGGCCAGGTCTCCCTTGTAAAATAAAGTATCTTGACCTTAATGGTTAAATAAAGGTTCAATAAAACTGACCTACAGTGGCAAGAAACAGTATGTGAACCCTTTGGAATTACCTGGATTTCTGCATAAAATTGGTCATCAAATTTGTCACCACAATAGACAAACATATGTGCTTAAACTAATAACACAAAATGATTGTAGTTTTCTTGTCGATATTGAATACATCATTTAAACATTCACAGTGTAGGTTGGAAAAAGTATGTGAACCCCTAGGCTAATGACTTCTCCAAAAGTGAATTGGAGTCAGGAGTCAGCTAACCTGGAGTCTAATCAATGAGACAAGATTGGATATGTTGGTTAGAGCTACCTTGCCCTATAAAAAACACTCACAAAATTTGAGTTTGCTATTCACAAGAAGCATTACCTTATTTGAACCATGCCTCAAAAAAAAGAGATCTCAGAAGACCTAAGATTAACTTGCATAAAGCTGGAAACGGTTACAAAAGTATCTCTAAAAGCCTTGATATTCATCAGTCAACGGTAAGACAAAAAAATAAAAATTCACCTCTATTTAACCAAGTAGGCCAGTTGAGAACAAGTTCTCATTTACAACTGCGACCTGGCCAAGCTAAAGCAAAGCAGTGCGACACAAACAACAACACAGACTTACACATGGAATAAACAAACATACAGTCAATAACGCAATAGAAAAATCTATATACAGTGTGTGCAAATGTAGTAAGATTAGGGAGGTAAGGCAATAAATAGGCCATAGTGGCGAAATAATTACAATTTAGCATTAACACGGGAGTGATAGATGTGCAGATGATGATGTGCAAGTAGAGATACCGGGGTACAAAAGAGCAAAAATAAATAACAATACGGAGATGAGGCAGTTGGGTGGGCTATTTACAGATGGGCTGTGTACAGGTGCAGTGATCGGTAAGCTGCTCTGACAGCTGATGCTTAAAGTTAGTGAGGGAGATATAAGTCGTGAAGCTGTCTATAAATGGAGAAAGTTCAGCACTGAATGCTCAATGAGGTTAAGAAGAATCCTAGAGTATCAGCTAAAGACTTACAGAAATCTCTGGAACATGCTAACATCTCTGTTGATGAGTCTACGATACGTAAAACACTAAACAAGAATGGTGTTCATGGGAGGACACCACGGAAGAAGCCACTGCTGTCCCCAAAAAACATTGCTGCATGTCTGAAGTTTGCAAAAGTGCACCTGGATGTTCCAGCGCTACTGGCAAAGTATTCTGTGGACAGATGAAACTACAGTTGAGTTGTTTGGAAGGAACACACAACACTATGTGTGGAGAAAAAAAGGTACAGCACACCAACATCAAAACCTCATCCCAACTGTAAAGTATTGTGGAGGGAGCATCATGGTTTGGGGCTGCTTTGCTGCCTCCGGGCCTGGACAGCTTGCTATCATTGACGGAAAAATGAATTCCCAAGTTTATCAAGACATTTTGCAGGAGAATGTTAGGCTATCTGTCCGCCAATTGAAGTCTGATCCGCAACTACAGAAAACGTTTGGCTGAGGTTATTGCTGCCAAAGGAGGGTCAACCAGTTATTAAATTCAAGGGTTCACATACTTTTTCCACCCTGCACTGTGAATGTTTACACGGTGTGTTCAATAAAGACATTAAAACATATAAATGTTTGTGTGTTATTAGTTTAAGCAGAGTGTGTTTGTCTATTGTTGTGACCTACATGAAGATCAGATCAAATTTTATGACCAATTTATGCAGAAATCCAGGTATTTCCAAAGGGTTCACATACTTTTTCTTGCCACTGTATGTACAATAGCTTTTAAACGTGTATGTGCTATGATGTATTTACTAAGTACCGTAGAAACATGTGTAATCTATACAAAATCCCTCAGTTTGTCCATGTGGGACTTATGATGAATGTCCCATGGCATTTGACAAAGGTTTGTGAACAAACATCAGCATATGCACGTACTGTTTTAGCCTGGCCAGAGTAAGGACATCTGTGTTTACATCAAAATGCTCTGCCGTCTTCCTTTGAGGTGACTGTTTGTCTGAATACGGTTAACAGGATGCAGTCAATGTGCCGCTAAAATAAGCTGCTGCGCAATCGGATCTGCTCCTGGGTGACACGGGATGGTTCTTAAAAGGTGGGGCAAGGTCCGGTTCTGTTCCTCCAAGGTAAACACAGGATAACAAGCCTCTCTGGCAAACGTCCATCTGCTCCGTCCACTGGGGCAAAGTGGACAGCACAGGCTAAAACTAGCAACATGCCAACACACACCCCCGGGTCCCGACACAGTGCATGGCCGCGCCCATCCTCATTGCCATAACAATGTGTTGGCACTATCTGATAAAAAAAACACTTCATGTATCTTCACACCTCATTTGATTCAGGTTAACCAGGTCCAGACATGAAAGACCTGAGACAAATGTCCCCGATCTGACCCTTTTAAAGTGTAAAATAAGTCCAAACCATTGCCTCCATAATGCAGAAGACAACCTAAAATCCATATTTCTCTGGCTCTATTTCTACCTGCCATTCTAGGTCACACATGTCAAACTCAAGTCCGAGTGTGTGCGGGGTTTCCCTCCCTTGTACTTAATTGATAGATGAAGGTCACTGATTAGTATGGAACAACCTTCACCTGGTTGTCTAGGTCTTAATTAAAAATAAAAAACAAGATCCAGCAGACACTAGGACCTCCATGGAATGAGTTTGACACCCCTGTCCTAGGTCACTGGAAACTTTTTTTTGTCCCTTCCTCAGACACAGTTCCCATCAACCAGGAAACACGAAGGGCCTTGATCATAGATCATATCATTTACAATCTTGATCCGGCATCTTTTCAGTGGTCCTCCTCTCCTCCTGCCCCACTCACCCAGTCCCAGTCCCAGTCTCTAAATCACGTCCATGGGAGGGAGTCACATGCACCCCTCCCCCGTCCCTCCCCAAAAACCCTCCTCCACAGGCGCCTTATGGAACAAAGAGAGTCCCTGTCGCAAACAATGAACAATCAATCTTTGGAATGTCAGAAAACACAGAGCAGGGGAGCAAATCCCGATTTTCCACCTATTCTTGGAAATGAAGTGGAGATGATTGGGTTTTAGGGGTGAGTGGGTGGATATGACTGACAAACGATATCAGTGAGATCTTTACACGGATTTGACTGACAAAATATATTAGTGAGATTTTTACACGTTGGTTGCATTCATTGTGAAATCAACACCACTCTGTGAATGATGGAAGAGGGTGAGACAGTTACAGCAAGCAAACAATAAATGTAATATCATCCACAGCAATCCGATGCAATCCAATATGCCAGCAATCTAATATAATACCATTTGGTTAGTTCACCACCAGTTCAGGCTTACCCTTACTATTAGCAACCATTATGCAAACACTGGTGTGTGGGCTTAACTTCTGTGACAAACTCTACCACATCACATTGCAACCAACTAAGCTTATATGTACTTGAACTACCGTAAAATTTCAATGAATACCCCGAGGGTTTATTTGCTTAAATCCCTAAACACAACAGGAGCTTATTAGAGACAGGCTTCTACTTGAGCCAGGCTTCTATTTCCTTAATTAATGCACACAGCTTTTGCAAAAAATAAAAATTCCAGCATTCACTTCCAGCATTTTAATCAATGTCTCAATTTCCTGCACTAATGTGTTATCATTTACACACTATGTCAAGTTTATTTTGTCTTAGTATCACTCTATTTCAAATATATATATTTTTCTTTACAGAATAATTATTCTCCTCCTTGACTGTGCATTTTCGGCAGTTATTACTTTCGCCACTGATCGCCAGACTATTTCTGTGGGTCTGTACTCCTGAAGTTGTTGACTGTTTTTGTGGTAGCCAGTTAGCCAGCAGTTCTCAGCTGTTAGCAACCAAAGGCTAGCAGTTTCTTACTGGAGATTACTTAATTATTTAATGTCACAAATCTAACACTAAACCTCGTAAACAATTCATGGAAATGTATGGTAACAATTCCTTTAGACCCAGCAGTTATTTGAATAAGCAGATCGAATAATTGATTTTGGAGAATCTTTCTCATCTCTGTAGTTAAATGTTGTCATTGAATCATTAACATAAATAAAATAAAAATGTTGTACTATGTTAATGAGGGCTTAGGGTGTGGGCTCAACTGTTATGAAGGGCACTAGAGACCACCACTTCCACCCCCCCACTCAATGGCAACATCCACCTTTTGTTTTCTCTCATTAACTTTTTGCCAGTAGGCAGGATATAAGCTTTTTACATATGTATAAAAGAGGAAACATATGTGTGTGTATTTGTGTGCTTGCGTGTGTGTATGTGCATGTGTGCGTGCCTGCATTGTGTGCATGTAAACCACAAGACTTTCTGAGATCGCTGAAAGGTTCGCTAAGAACAACAAAAGCCAAAATAGAAAACATCTGAACCAAGCTATCCTGGAAGCCATGCCAGCTGACATATGAGCAGTGTCTGAGTGACCTTTGTTCTGGTCAAGTGACTCACCTTTGAAAGACAGGCGTATCCTTGGAGCAGACTGTTGGAGGCCTGAGGTACTGCAAATACAGAAACTCAACAGGAGGAGTAGGGCTCGAGTCGCTGTCTTGGCACTATCCATAGTAGAAACAGGTCTGAAAGATAATAATTCATTGTCACGTTTGTGTGTGTGTGTGTGAGAGAGGGAGACAGAGAGAAAGAAACCACTGTGTGATGTGAGATTGTGAGTGCCTGAGTGAGGGCATGGGAGACAGAATTCATAGACCTGTTTGTGCTAGACAGTCGTACTGAGACACACAGTAACAGTGAATTTCCTGCCTCATGCAGGAAATACAACATTTTTGCTCTGAAAATAATGTGAAAACCATTTCTGACAGTTTAGGGGTGTTGTCAGGTAACTGTTTTACTTTTATGTAAGCATTCATTATGTAGTATCTGCACTTTGCTGGATAGGATTGTTTATAAATTATGAATACTAAAAGCTGAGACCATAACCTCCATTAAATTCTCTCCCCAAAGGAGTACTTATCAGATGCGCCCTGGAATGCTCTTATTTTTCTAACCAAATATATCAAGTAGGCCACAGAGTACATCTACATCTGCTACAATACCTTACCAAAGGGAGGAAATTAAATATCAAGTTATTTAAAGAACGTCATAGAACTTCATAAATAGAATGTATTTATGTATTTAAATACATTCAAACAAATCTTTTCCCTTGAGAGGGGAAATGTGTGCCCAGCAATACATATCAGGTTGTGGTTTATAAAGCACTTATTCTACAATTATAAACCTAACCTTTGTCATGGCCCATTTTTTTCTCTGCCTACAAGTTTGACTTATGTACATTTGTGTCCTGTGAACATTATAAAAACAATTATTTCTCATTTGAAACTGTTTATATTCTCAATGTTTTCATCTTGTAATTGTTTGAGGGGGGAATTCATGAACTGTCGACTGTGCATATTAAGTAGGAATTAATTTCATGACCATGACGTCGATCAATGGCTCCTGATAACATCGCAGTTACCTGTGAACTCACACATCAAAAGAAAGAGCGAGTAGACGTTCTCTCCAGATGTAGGCTACCCCTTCGTTCTTGGTAACTACATTGGTCCCTCAACACACTGACTAAAACAAACAAACAAACAAATACTTGTGATTTTGAAAAAGTGTCTAGAGAGAACTTGCCAACGTAGCCTACCTTTTTCTTTTTCTCGTGTAGGAGACCCGACACTCACAAAATAAGATGTTATCGCTACATTCCTTGGGCGTCTCGCTCAACAATTTAAAATACTGAAGTTCCACACGAAAACAACCAAAATCCGTTTGAAAAGGTCTTAAATGCTTAAGCGTTCACTCAATTATAACCATATAGCCTAGAGTCACAGAGTTTCTTAGTCTCTCTCGAATTATTTACAAACCACATAAAACATATCCCATAGATTTCAGATCAAGAATTATAGAATGATAATTTCAACAGTTTTTGTCGTATTCCCATTGCACTCATCCATCTGAAAATAAGAGAATATATAGGTCCTTATGTCGTCTCCTTATGAGGGTCCTATGCTGTGAAGGTCTGTGACTGCAGGTGTTTAGAGGGCTGGCCCCCTCTCCTCCTCCCCCGTTTTCCTGCTCCCTCCCTCCTTCCGCTGTCATCATTACAGGACTAGGGTAAAGCTCAGGATGTCCCACTTTTAACCCACTTGATCCTGGTAAAGGGAAACGTCTGATTTCGGCTAATGTAGATTAGGCTAAAGTAAACAGGGAATTGAAATTAACTTGAATTCTAAATTATGAAAATACATTCAATTCTAAAATGTTATTATATCACATTAAATTGATTTAGAAATGAAAATACAATTTCAGGCTATTATTTCAAATGATATAATGTACATTGCCACTATATACAGTACTTTCCCATCTGTACAACTAGGCTAATGTATTATGCACCTTGGTTGTGCATATACAGTAGCCTACATTCCGATGTCACCATAAATTCAGGTCCTGTGCTGTGCTCTGATAGATGTCTCCATCTCAGAGCTGTTTAGCTCCACATGAGAGCCAGAAGAGTCCTACATATTCCTCAGATTCCTGATGGACCGACTCCTGGGCTCACGACAACGGTCACAAAGTAACCAGGAGGGGGATTTTTAAAGAAGACATTCATTCTTTCAAACCAGCTCAATACCTGAAATTACCAAGCACCATTCTCCTCTCTCCACCATTGGTTTTGTGGAAAGCTGGCAAATCAGGCATACAGAAGATGAAAAGACACAGGGATGTATTCAAATAAGTAGCTTAAGGCCAGGAGTTAACCGATTCAGATAGTGTGTTTGATTTGCACATCAGTGTGTCACGGGTGGAGGGAGATGAATCAGTTACTTGATTTAGACATTTAGACAGTGCCATTGTATATGCCGAATAAGATGTCAATAGTATGCACTGTCTGTACTGAAGGGTGCTGCGTTTCATTCAGGGCAATGTTCCCTTCCATCTGGCCTTGTTCCCTCCACAGGTCGGCACACTTGGAAGCTGCATTTATTTACACTCTCACTCATCCCCATTGTTCTGGCTGGCTCATCGGGCAGGAGAGACCTTTGGGTTACTTTCATGTAAAGTACATCTAGGTTAGGAGTGAGCAATGAGGTCTTTGTGTTATTTTTTGTCTTGCTTTCTGTGGGAGGTATCCTTCTCTTTCCAGCTGAGGAAATGTGTCATGAGTCAGCGCTGAGCTCGGGTTTCCGTACTACGTACTCTGTACCCCGAGCAGCCATGGACACCGCCACACTGACCGGCTCCCACTGCTTTACAGGGCACCAATAACGTCACTGATATGGCTTTTCAATTGTCTTATCGGCCCACCCACTATTGCCTAAACCCGCTGAGTGTGATAGTTTAGCTGTATTGTTCACCACCACCACTTTCATAGTGGGAATTATGTTTTTGCCTTCTGTGAATGTCCACAGGAAGACCTTTTTCGATTTGCTCTGATTTGAAAGGACACTTCTGCAATATGATTCAATGGAAGAGCAGGTTCTGCCATAATTCGTAAAACACATGATCAAAAGAGACTTACTGTACAACAATTCCACATCTCAAGTACATAAGACAGTCTCCCATTGTAGACAGTCTCTTACAAAAGTAGGAGTACATCTGCAAACATAACACGTACAACGAGGCCCATCTGTGAACATGTACTGTATTCGTAGTCTGTCTATGTCTCTGGACCTCTCCATCTGACCCTCAGGTAATGTGCCATGTGATTACTATGGAATTGAAAACCTTGTAAGACAGACAGCCCACAGAGCCTCAAGCAGCACCTCTTACCCTGAGAGGGGGCTGAGATACATCAATCAAAACGTCCAAGGACAAAAGCAAGGCCCTAAGAGGGAATAAATCCTATTGTTACACTGACGGATGGTGTGAATATGAACCAGATTTATTTTTTGAAGGACGATATTTTATTCAGGTTTTTATCATTTAGGACTGTTCAGAATATGCACACCTACAGGAGCTTCACACTTGGCAGAATGCAAAAGAATAAAAGGTGTTTTCCTAGAAGAAAAAAAAACCTTCAAACAAAAGTAAAATGACAATTAGATGATAGGGGAGCAGATGCTGTAAGTTACATGCATACGCTGCATGCTGAAATGAATATCAAAAGAGAACAAGTTTTGAAAACATCCCTGACATAAGTGCATACATGGCGCTCATAACATTTCAGTCAATATTGGAACTGGAAGCTGGGTTATTCTAGGTTTCTACAGTGAAGGAAGGCGGCAGCTTCCCTCTCTGAAGCTGTCTTTCTGCACATGTACGGCCGGCGGTACGACATGTGTTCACCAAGCCTTAGCCAGCCATTCAGTCACCATCTGCACAGAAGACAACACTGGCACTCCCTCACTATAAAATGCAGTTGGGTTACTAGACAGCTGATTTAGAATAATTCCTTTAAAAAAAACTTTAAAAAATACAAGGGGGTGGGGAAAAATCAAGGATATTGAAAAATGCTAGAGGGATGAGTAAATTTACAGTGCATCTGTCTTGGGAGATACATCTGTCACCACTTCGGTAAGAGCAGAATGGATGAGCGTGCTAATGCTCCTAAGGCTCATTAAATATGGATTCTCTATAGCAGATTTTTGGGCAATAAAGGGTCTGAAGGGACTGTTATTTTTGAACAGTCATTAAAACCTCCACTTCTTCTCCATCTTTCCTGGTGGGACCATAATCACCTCCCATGTTTGTCTTTCTCTTCTTCCATTTGGAGTGGAGATCCACTTTGTGAAGTCATTCAAGCTGTTGAAGTGAGAACAGCACTCACTTGCATACACAGACACCAGACATACTCAGTCAGATTCTCAAACAATATTGAGCAGTAGGCACACATAAGCATATTCCACTTCAATCAGCTCTCTTCTCATCTACTTCCATCAAATTGAAAATCAACCAATTATTCCTGGGTAATAACGTCTCTGTCTGTCTCTTTCTCTCTCCAATCATCCCTCCCCAGGTGTTTCATTGTTATGGCGAGACCATAGACCTTGCATTGTAATTTGCGTAAATTCATTGTCCTCCAACAGAAATCAATGAGGGAAAACCAAGGAGTTATTGTGGTACAAAGATGCTTTTTTCTTTGTGTACTACAGCCTGTGGTGTGCACAGCATGTACTGAGGAGGCTGTTAAGCCTGTGTGTGTGCATGGAAGTGTGTGTGTGTCACGACTCCGACCGAAGGTGGCTCCCCTTCCCGTTCGGGTGGCGCTCGGCGGTCGTCGTCGCCGGCCTACTAGCTGCCACTGATTCTTTCCTCCCCCTCCTTGTCTGTTTATTGGTTACACCTGTTATGCGTTTGTGGTGATTAGTTGGGCTTTATTAGTCAGCCTGTTTCTTTGTGCGGGATTGTTTGTTGTAACATTTGTGTATGTTGGAGACGAACGTGTTTGTTCCTGTTCGTGGGTTTTGCTCGACTGTTTTAGTCCCCGTGTTTGGGCCATTTGTTTTTTAGCACCCAGTGTTTCGTGGGGTGGCCTATGTCCGCCGTGTGTGCATTAAAGAGCACTACCTTGAACTCTCTGTTTCCTGCGACTGACTTCACACCCACGACACCCAGATCATTACAGTGTGTCTGTGTTAATTAAAATTTTATTTAACCTTTATTTAACTAGGCAAGTCAGTTAAGAACACATTCTTATTTACAACAACCCCGGCCAAACCCTAACCCGGACGACGCTGGGCCATGTGTGCACCACCCTATGGGACTCCCAATCACGGCCGGTTGTGATAAAGCCTGGAATCGAACCAGGGTCTGTAGTGACACCTCTAGCATTGAGATGCAGTGCCTTTGACCGCTGCGCCACTCAGACCACTGCACCACTGTGTATGCATGCATGCAAGCGAGTGTGCAGGCGTGTGTGTACAGTCGTGGCCACAAGTTTTGAGAATGACACAAATATTAATTTCCACAAAGTTTGCTGCTTCAGTGTCTTTAGATATTTTTGTCAGATTTTACTACGGAATACTGAAGTATAATTACAAGAATTTCATAAGTGTCAAAGGCTTTTATTGACAATTACATGAAGTTGATGAAAGAGTCAATATTTGCAGTGTGGACCCTTCTTTTTCAAGACCTCTGCAATCCGCCCTGGCATGCTGTCAATTAACTTCTGGGCCACATCCTGACTGATGGCAGCCCATTCTTGCATAATCAATGCTTGGAGTTTGTCAGAATTTGTGGGTTTTTGTTTGTCCACCTGCCTCTTGAGGATTGTCCACCTGCCTCTTGAGGATTGACCACAAGTTCTCAATGGGATTAAAGTCAGGGGAGTTTCCTGGCCATGGTCCCAAATATCGATGTTTTGTTCCCCAAGCCACTTAGTTATCACTTTTGCCTTATGGCAAGGTGCTCCATCATGCTGGAAAAGGCATTGTGTCACCAAACTGTTCCTGGATGGTTGGGAGAAGTTGCTCTCGGAGGATGTGTTGGTACCATTCTTTATTCATGGCTGTATTCTTAGGCAAAATTGTGAGTTAGCCCACACATGAATGGTCTCAGGATGCTTTGCTGTTGGCATGACACAGGACTGATGGTAGCGCTCACCTTGTCTTCTCCGGACAAGCTTTTTTCCGGATGCCCCAAACAATCGGAAAAGGGATTCATCAGAGAAAATGACTTTACCCCAGTCCTCAGCAGTCCAATCCCTGTACCTTTTGCAGAATATCAGTTTGTCCCTGATGTTTTACCTGGAGAGAAGTGGCTTCTTTGCTGCCCTTTTTGACACCAGGCCATCCTCCAAAAGTCTTTGCCTCACTGTGCGTGCAGATGCACTCACACCTGCCTGCTGCCATTCCTGAGCAAGCTCTGTAGTGGTGGTGCCCCGATCCCGCAGCTGAATCAACTTTAGGAGACGGTCCTGGTGCTTGCTGGACTTTCTTGGGCGCCCTGAAGCCTTCTTCACAACAATTGAACCACTCTCCTTGAAGTTCTTGATGATCCGATTGAACCACTCTCCTTGAAGTTCTTGATGATCCGATAAATGGTTGATTTGGGTGCAATCTTACTGGCAGCAATATCCTTGCCTGTGAAGGCCTTTTTGTGCAAAGCAATGATGACGGCACGTGTTTCCTTGCAGGTAACCATGGTTGAAAGAAGAACAATGATACCAAGCATCACCCTCCCTTTGAAGCTTCCAGTCTGTTATTCGAACTCAATCAGTATGACAGAGTGATCTCCAGCCTTGTCCTTGTCAACACTCACACTTGTGTTAATGAGAGAATTACTGAGATGATGTCAGCTGGTCCTTTTGTGGCAGGGCTGTGAAATGCAGTGGAAATGTTTTTGGGGGATTCAGTTCATTTGCATGGCAAAGAGAGACTTTGCAATTTAATTGCAATTCATCTGATCACTCTTCATAACGTTCTGGAGTATATGCAAACTGCCATCATACAAACTGAGGCAGCAGACTTTGTGAAAATTTATATTTGTGTCATTCTCAAAACTTTTAGCCACGACTGTACAAGCATATGTGTGGTGGGGGGTGCTCACACATCATTCTAGTGAGATCATGCCTCCCTCTCTCTCTGTGACTAGGCAGAGCAGAGTAGTCACCATGCTCTCTGGGATCTTTCAGATAACAGTCATCCATCTGATATGCATATCTGTCAGGACCTGGGAGGCCAGGCTGAGGCTAATCAGTCCAATCATCTATCTCTCTCCACTCAGCGTCTCCCACGCTCCTTCTTGCTCTCTATTCTCACTCCCTCGCTCTGCCTCCACGCCTTCTCTTGCTCAGTGGAACTTCTCGTAACTTATCTTACTCACCACAAGCATAGTACATACAGTTGGTGACACACATGCACACACACAAACATGCATACACATTGTCAAGTAGCTGGTATTTCCCAGGCACCATGTTGTACTAAGATGCAAAGGTGATTTATGGATCATGGTTGAGCCTATCCCATCACACATGCTGGGGGTCGTCTTTGGACAAGGATCACTACAAGTGCCTGATGAGTTCAGTAACATTCCTGATAAAACCAGAGAAGGTAGACAGACTTACTGTATCTAACAGGGAGATAGATGTGTGTAATCACATTGACTTGACCCCAGCTGGAATCTAACAGAGCTTTCTCTTCTGTCACTCATCATGAAACAAAGTCTTATCCTATGGTGCTGCAACCACAAGCTCCAACACGTCTCTGGATTACATGGTTCTCTGCATTCCGTATGTCTGTTAACCATGATCAATATTGTGGAAACCACCTCCATAATTAATTAATACACATAAAAGCATTTGTGGTTTTTGCACTAGAGCCCATGAGGTGGTACAGTAATCCACTGGTCTGAATACAAGTGGGCAGAGATGAAACAAGATGAGGCTGTGAAAGTGTTTGTCGTTGTGTGATCATTTGATGGCGTCTGTATGCTGTTTTTTCCAGAGCTATTAGTAAGTGCCCCTCCTAGACTGCATGTCTCGTGTGTTCTGGAGCTAACAGCAGGACAGGTTTTTGCTAGTTGAATATTTATAATTGTGCATTAAAAAGGAATCAAGGGTTTAAGTGTACCATTGCCGCTGTTCCTTTGTCCAGGCCTGTCCAAAAATGTCCACCTTGAGGCTATTTTCAGAGCCAAGAGCTAGCATGTGAATCCACATTTCTAAAATATATCACATACTGGCACCTGCGTCATATCTGAACTGGGATACAGGTTGACATCTAAACCATAAATTATACACCGATAATGTTTGGTGTCTTCCAAGCCCCTTTGACTGTTCACATAAGAATTGGCCAACCTAAACATATTGTAAATACGATGTCTTTGCTGCCAATGTCAAAGTCAGTTGTCATTTGAGTATCTCATCTTGGGTATCAAGGTCTTTCATGCTGAGATGCATCGTATTAAACATACTTAATCATTGGGCAAAGAAAGGTAAGCTCAGGGATGCAGTTACCTTGGATACACAGTAGGCCTTTGTTTCCAAGTCAAAGTACAATTTGTTCAATACTTTTTACCAAATTGACTGTACCCATCATTTGGGTTACAAAAGGAGTTCAGAGTAGCGATACCACTTATCCTTGCTTTTGTATACTGCCATCTTCTGGTTTGGCAATATATTCCATCCAGAACATTGCATTTCCAGAACAACTTTTATAGGTACTCAACTATTTGAGGTCTGGTCACACAAAGTTCCTAGGTGGCAAAGGTCCAGAGGAATATTGTAATTTATCATCATAGTAACCCCCACCGAGCAACCTATGGAACCCAAACTGTTCAAACCCCACTTGTTGGCAGATGAAATTGTAATTTTTATAGCTAAATTCCTGCAATTCTACACATTGCCATGTCTTGTGTGTGTTCATATGATACCTGAGTGACACAACAAAATCAAATTGGGGGAGGGGGGGGGGGGGGTTGAGGCCCCTGGGCACAATATCTGGCCATGATAACTACAACCTAACTTACGAACCAGACTGGAATCAGCTCCATGATAAACTGGACATTTGACAGAAAGCTATTTATAACCTAAAGGTCTATCAGTGAATGACATAAGAGGAAAACTGCCATTACAATACCAAATTCTGTAATTGCACCGTGTGCATTCTATTATAACTCTCAACAGCAGTAAGTTGAACTGGACTGAGTTGCTAAAAAGTTGGGACCCGTATTGACCCCATTCTGGGCCCAGATCAGTATGGCTATTACAGGCTATGATTGTGTCACCCTAACAATTTCTAATATCAACATTTAAACAATTAAAAACAGTAAGCAAAAATAAATAAAACTTGCTATTTAATTAAGTCTGATTCAAAATGTGGACATCTTAAAAAACTAACAAACACTTTCTTCAAAACTACAGCATACTATAAAATTCAGCACACAAAATATAACTTTGTTAATGTACACTATATTTCAAATTCCAGATGGTTACAGATAACGATTTAAGCTTAACAGATCTGAACTCTGCACAAAAGGTTAACTTTAAATATGTACATGCCAATGCCACCAGTCTGTGTGGAAAAGAAATAACATAAAAGCACTAGTATTGCTACAGTAGTTTAAGAGCAACCCTTGGCTACAGTTATGCTACTTCGTCAGACCACTCATCAATGCCTTTGAAGCAACAATCAATGCAAATATTCTCTCTGAACAGCACACCATTCAAACATCATCGTGACTTAACTTTACTTATTGCAAAAAAAACGAAAACAAAATTAAATGTGATGGATACCAGTTTCTAAAAGATAAAAACAAAAACAATGCAACAAGCTCAAAATATTACAATTCATGTCAAAATGTTGGATTTCACACATCTCAATCAATTTGTTAAAATATATTTAAAGATGGAATCCAGAGTAGCGGGAAACAGCGCCACTGGCTGAGGAGCAGTAAAGCATTGCAGTACATATTGTGCTCTTCAATCGCGCTTGCAATGACATCTGAGATGGGATTTATTTTATTTGCAGTAACTTCTTTGTTGTAATATCGCAAACGGGCGTGTCTGTTTCGCCATGAAGGATTCCAGCTTTAAAATGATTTAAATGAATACATTGACTAGAAAATGTGAATATGGGTGTAGAGCTACACACTAAGTTTATGATAGAAAAGGAAAAACACAGGTGACACATTACCTATATTTACCTTAAACTAACAAACTACTGTAGAATAAACTTATTTTACACAGATACACCCAAACAATGGTAGGTGTGTAAGAAAACCTTATATGGTCTCTAAAATAAATCAGTTTCCTTCCATGAAAACACCCACGACTAGGTCATCCCTGAGAACAAGATTTGGTTCAGTATGAAGTGCATCCGAGACATGTTTTGTAAATGATTACAACCCCTCAACAAAAAAATAAAATCACCTTTTTACTTCGTCAAAGATGAGATTTACAATAGGAAAAGTTCAAGACGTGATCACTGATGCCGGTCAGTAAAATATCTAGGATTGTTTTATAGAACTACTTGCAACAAGAGATGCTCTCAAATTTTCGCAGTCTCAAACCTCATTTAATACGATTGTATTAGTTTTCTTTCCATTTTGTGTTGAGCAGCCCTATCAACAAGAGTGAATGACTCAAGAACTAATACCTTTCACGATGCAGAATTAAGATATAGGCATGGCTCCTTAGATTCTTTATTACTGGGATCTAAAATTCAAACAAAAATCAAAACAGACTACACTAAAATATACGGGTCGTTCGACGAAATGAGTGCCTTTTGCATCCCTTTGATATTTTAAGTAGAAATTGTGCACAAAAGCAGGTGAGCTGGTTCGACTCTTTTTGGCAATTTTCTAGTTTTGTGGTGGAAAACTATACGGGTTGAGCATAACATGTCTATCTATGGGTAACTGTTTTAACAATTTCATTTTTTGGGGTGAAGCTTGCATTCAAATTGCCCCTCCCTGTTGCACAAGACAAGCTTCCATTCTCCCTGTTAAGAGGGATTTTATGGCTAATTTAAGATAAAATCAACCCTGTTACTTTATTTGTCACTTAACAGGCACCTGCTATAGTCCAAAAACATGTTTTTTAACATGTGCTCTTTATGACAGAATGTTAAAGGTGAAACAAAGTATTTTTTTCACCAAGTTAAAGTACTCAAAAGATGGGCTGACCAATAGGAGATCAAAACATGATGTCTCTGCTTTTTTAATTTACCCTGATTTTAAAAAGGCAATGAGGAACTTAGAATGTATTAATCATTTTGCTTTTGTGCATAATAAGAAAAAAGGAAACTGGGAAAAATGAACAATCTTAGCACTCGTCCTCTTCTTCGTCCACCTCAATATCCTCCTCGTCATCTTGGTCTCGAACCTCGCGACCTCGTAATTCATCCACCGCTTCATCCTTCTCTCCGTACGAGTCCTCATCCTCATCCTCTCTGGCCTCCTGGCCGCTGTCATCAGACCCTGGAGATGATCAGACCTTTTATAATGGGTTTCCCACTTTGAGCAAATGGATTGATTGGCACGGGATATAAACAGGGGTTTAACAATGGATTATGGTGAATGTTGAGTAGGAATATAATTATGTTGTACAATTGGTCAAAACTGTTGATTTTAGTTCCCCCTGCAATAAAATGTGTGTGAATGGTAAAAACATTGAGTGGTGGATTGAAGTATCAGGTAACCAAAATGTATAAACAAAGCACACCTTAACCAAGTAAACATTAAAAAAATAACTTCCAATGACTGTACAAATACCCCTTATTTAATGTACGAACAGTCTTTGAGTCTACTGGATTTTGCAGAAAATTGGCAGATCAGTGTGAATAAGCTGCCGAGTTTGCATGTAAAAAATCACAAAGTCTTCCTGAACCATTGAAATAAATAGACTTTCATCCAAACAATGACTTCATGTTCTGAACTGAGCTGCAAAGCTGACCAGCAGATCCAACAAACTTCCACATTCTATGTGGTTCTCGTATAACATTTCTGCTTGTGGAAAATGTCTTACTGTCTATCACCACCTCTCCATCACCATCCTCCTGTGGGCTTTTTCATCTGATTCTGAGGACATATTCGCTGTCTATTCACCTGCTTACTCATACAGGGAGATCTTGCTATACACTTATACACATTTCTCAGGAGGTAGAGGTAAACCAGCAGACAGTGTGGCCCTAAAGCACTAGAATCAGGTCCATTAGTCTTCTCTAACCTGCATCTTGGCCCCCATGCACCTTGTCCTCATCTTCATCCTCCTCTTCCCTGCTATGACCTCGTCCAGGCTTAGCCTGCTCTTCAGCCTGGTCTTCGTCATCATCCGAGTCGGAGATCACCACACAATCATCCCCGTTGCTGTTGTCAGCTGGCTTGGGCCCACTGGTGCTGTTGGAACCGGATGTTGTGATCAGGGATGTTAACAGCACGAGAGTAGCTCTACAAAAAGCTGGTACTGGAGTGAAGTGCTTTTGTCAGCCCAGTCATTGCGCAACAAATAACAATTCTAAAAGCATTCGCCTGTTAAAAATGGTTTTGATCACCACGATTAAAAATAGCCACTTTTATTTCTCAACCTCAACTCGTAATTAAAGTTTGCCTCTCATTCGCCATTCGAGTGCATATAAAGTAAACGGTTGGCAGCCTATCAGCGCATCACCCACTACTTTACAATATGAGCTTGATGCAGTATAATTGTTTGAAACCTGAAAATGTTACTATACTTCAAATAATGAGGCATGTCTTAATTTGCGACAAAGTAGCCTTGCCAAAATCCATCTATAGAAACATGAAGGCAATTATTTTATTAAGACTTCCTCGTGCCATTAACAAGCATTTCTCTCCTGTTCTATTGGTTTTCATATCAACTTTCTTTCGTTGTCCAGAAGCCAAAGGCACCATCCCAGTCATATTAGCAACCTATCCTAGTTGTTTCCATGTTTCTAACGAAGATGTTTATCTCTGTCACATATGGAACCGCTCACATCAGGTGTGCTGTTTAAAACTGTGTTTTACTGCGAATTACATTCTGGTGAAAGTTTGGTTTTATTAGCTGCTTCATTACAGGAAGTGCATGTTCAATAATAGGCTATAGCCTTTTGACGAAGATAATAGGTTTGCTATTTTGCCTGTTTCCATTAAGCTCTTAATGAAAAATGCCTGTTCCTTGTATGCATCTAGCCCAGTGGTATGTATGCATGCATAGTATTTTCTGTTGGTCAGTAATTTTACTGTTTGGAAAAAATATAACAGTTTGTTGACCAGATAATTGGGATCGGTTAGTCGGCAGCAAAATTGACTGAAATTTGCATCCGTAGTTGTGATAGTTAGGACAATCTTGAGACCTGTCACGTCCTGGTTTTTTTTATACACAAAATGCTTTCTAATAAAAGTGTTTGGTATTATTTTAGGCTACATTACATCACATATTAAAGTGGTAATAGCATGGTAATAGTATCATGGAGATGGAACAGTCCTTATTGAACTTAGTTCCACAAGAAGAAGTTTTGTTGGGCAGCTTACCTGCCATTCTGCCTGGGTTCCCACAGTGGAGTCAGGTAGTATCTCAGAGGGTTTCTGAAAAGGTCATCCTTCAGTATCTATAGATTCACACGGAACAAACAGAACAGTGTGTTGGAATAGTGCAGTAACGTTAAGAGTTATAGAGCCTTAAATAATGGCAGTCGTGTGGTCACCAGCGGAACTGTGCAATGTTCAATGGGTGGCAAATAGCCTAGCGGCTAAGAGCGTTGGGCCAGTAACCGAAAGGTCGCTGGTTGGAATCACTGAGCCGACTAGGTGAAAAATCTGTTGACTAAAATGTTGAATGTGTGTGCTGGATTACTTCATGCATGTCAGACTGTGCACCAGTTCGCAACCTGTGCCAAGCAGTGAGCATGCCGTTACCTGTGCTATATCGTCCCGGCCAGGGCTGGTGTGGTCGCTGAACCAGTTGAAGAAGGTCTGGTAAATGCCACGTCCCGATCTCCTGGGTTCACTGTGGAGCGTCAGGTTCTGCCCGCGGTACCACAGGATGGGGTCAGAGAAAGACACTGGAGATCCTGTAAGAGGACATGTAACAGGGGAAGGATATTGTCATTATTGGCCTCATTTACACCAAAAACCAGATTACACCTCTGCGTAGACACGGGAGTCTGGTCCTGTTACTATTTTCCCCGTACTGTCCGTGTCCCACAACAGTTCCATGACCCCGACAATTTTCCTGTCCCGATATAAAATTACTCCAGTCCCGTGCTCATTTTAACATGCAGAAATAACTTCCTCCATTAGCTGCTCGTCTGTCGGTCCCCCCAACTCCCTGCTGCGTGTTTGTTTTCATAGCAATGGCCCCTCACAAGACACGAGAGCTGTTCGCTCGCTGGTAGCTACTTTCCATTGCCTGCCCAGCTGATACATTTCTTTTGCTATCTATAAATAAGGACAAACCACCTGGTACCGACAACCTGGATGGTCAATTGCTGAGGTTGGTAGCAGAATACATTGTGAATCCTGACATCTTCAATTTAAGCCTAGAAGACAGTGGGTGCCATGGAACAAGGCAAAGATCACTTCACTACTCAAAAATAGCAGAGCACCCTTTAAATGGTTCAAACAGCTGACCAATCAAACTTTGGGAGAACAAAAATTGTTTGATCAAATAAAGTTAATTTACAGAAAACAAATTAACAGACTTTCAGCACGCTTATAGCGAAGGGCACTACATGCTCGGCACTGACACATGACTGATTATTGGCTGAAAGAAATTGATAGTAAGAAGATTGAAGGAGCTGTTTTGTTAGACTCCATGCAGCTTTTGATGTCATTGATCATAACCTATTGCTGAAAAAATGTTGGTGTTATGGATTTACATCCTCTGCCTTATTATGGTTTGAGAGTTACCCCTCGAATAGAACACAGAGGGTTTTTGTTAATGGAAGCCTCTCTCATGCAAATTCAGTTGAGTATGGTGTACTGCTCTGCAGCCGGCTAGGGCAGTGGTGTAAAGTACTGAAGTAAAAACACTTTAAAGTACTACTTAAGTCGTTTTGGGGGGAATCTGTACTTTACTATTTATATATTTTTGACAACTTTTTCTTCACTACATTCCTAAAGAAAATAATATAGGTTTTACGCCTAACATTATTCCTGACACCCAAAATAACTCGTTACACTTTGAATGCTTAGCAGGACAAGAAGATTGTCTAATTCGCACACTTATCAAGAGAACATCCCTGGTCATCCCTACTGCCTCTGATCTGGCAGACTCAAAACACAAATGCTTCATTTGTAAATTATTTAAATGATATATACTTTTACTTTTGATACTTAAGTACATTTAAAACCAAATACTTTTACTGAGTAGTATTTTACTGGGTGACTCACTTTTACTGGAGTTATTTTCTTTTTAAAAGGCATCTTTACTTCTATTCAAGTATGATTTTTTCCCCCCACCACTAGTCTAGTGCCATTGTTTTCTGTTTTTACAAATTACCTTCCACTGACCTTGAATAAAGCCTGTCTGCCTATGTATGCTGATGACTTAACGTATACACGCTGTCAGCAACAGTAAAATAAATAACTGAGACACTTAACAGAGCTCCAGTCAATTTTAGAATGGGTAACTAGCAATAGGCTGGTGCTAAATATCTCAAACTAAAATCCCTCACTCAACCTCGTTTAGATCTATTATTGAATAATGTGGCTATTGAGCAAGTTGAGGAGACTAAACTACTGGGTGTAACCCTAGATAGCAAGCTGTCATGGTCAAAACATTTAGATTCAAATGGTTACTAAAATAGGAAGAGGTCTGTCCATGATAGGGCGTTGCTCTGCCTTCTTGACATCTCAGTCATCCAGACAGGTCGTACTGGCCCTAGTTTCATCAAACCTGGACTACTGCCCAGCTGTGTAATTCAAAGGAAATGTGCAGCAAAAGACATTGATGAATTGCAGTTGGTCCAGTACAATGCAGCACATATTGCACTTAGATGTACATGGAGGGAAAGTGTCAGTAACATGCATATCAGTCTCGCCTGGCTCAAAGTTGAGGAGAGTGACTGCATCACTATTGGTGTCATTTCAGTAAACTAGGCATGTGTCGCGAGTCAATACTTCACAGGAGAGCCATTTGAATGTAAACTTTTATTTTTTTATCAAAATGCATTTTTTTTGGCAGAATTGCCTTCTGGAACATATGAACTTTCATGTGCCTTACATTTGTATGCTATCTGTAAATACAAATATATATTTTAATTACGAGCCTAGTTTAGCCACAGAAAAAAGACAGCAACCTTGCTGCTAGCCATGATTGGCTAAGATAATGAGTGGACTGGACATGCCGAGAGAGGAGTTCGGATTGGTCTGCCATGTAGCACGCTTTTGTCTATTTGAGCTGGTCAGTATGTTTTTTATTTTACCTTTATTTAACTAGGCAAGTCAGTTAAGAACACATTTTTATTTTCAATGACGGCCTAGGAACAGTGGGTTAACTGCCTTGTTCAGGGGCAGAAGGCCAGATTTTTACCTTTGCTAGCTAGCATTAAACTTATCTTATATGTGTAGGTAATCCTGTCTAACAGATTATTTTTTTTAAAAGACATCGCATAGCAGAACTGCATTAGAGTTTCTCTCCACTTTCTGGAGGACCAAGTTATGAAA
Organism: Salvelinus alpinus; assembly: GCF_045679555.1. Taxonomy (NCBI): domain Eukaryota; kingdom Metazoa; phylum Chordata; class Actinopteri; order Salmoniformes; family Salmonidae; genus Salvelinus; species Salvelinus alpinus. The sequence continues at coordinate 21,178,474 of NC_092102.1, read as the reverse complement.
TCAGTGGAATTAGAGTATGATAGCTAAGGAGATGGAGAACACACCTGTCTCCGGATTACAACTTAAGGGGAACCATGGCATCCGCGAGAGAGAGGGGGAAGAATCCATCCATGTATACGGACAGGTAAGAGAGTCTAGCTAGCTACATTTTCAGATATTACACATTCCTAATTTTGTCAAAGTAATTTTCATTTCAAGTTAAAGTGTACCGTTAGCTGGCTAGCTAACGTTACGTGTATGATCTGTGTAGTAATATTATTCGTATCTCAGAGCCTTTGCATTGCTAGTTATAGCCTAATGTTAGCCAGCTAACATTTAACCTGGTTGGTTAGCTACCTGCAGATTAATGCAGGGTAGTAACTAGAGGTTGACCGATTTAATTAGGGCCGATTTCAAGTTTTCATAAATCGGTCATCTGATTTTTGGACGCCGATTACATTGCAATCCACGAGGAAACTGCGTGGCAGGCTGACCACCTGTTATGCGAGTGCAGCGTCAAAAGGACCTTGTGGCTGCAAGGAGCCAAGGTAAGTTGCTAGCTAGCATTAAACTTATCTTATAAAAAACAATCTTCACAAAATCACTAGTTAACTACACATGGTTGATGATATTACTAGGTTAACTAGCTTGTCCTGCATTGCATATAATCAATGCGGTGCCTGTTAATTTATCGTTGAATCACAGCCTACTTCAACATCACCAAACGGGTGATGATTTAACAAAAGCGCATTCGCGAAAAATGCACAAATGTACCTAACCATAAACACCAATGCCTTTCTTAAAATCAATACACAGAAGTATATATTTTTTTAATCTGCATATTTAGTTAAAAGAAATTCATGTTAGCAGGAAATATTAACTAGGGAAATTGTGTCACTTCTCTTGCATTCAGTGCAAGCAGAGTCAGTGTATATGCAACAGTTTGGGCCGCCTGGCCCGATGCGAACTGTGAACTAATTTGCCAGAATTTTACATAATTATGACATAACATTGAAGGTTGTGCAATGTAACAGCAATATTTAGACTTAGGGTTGCCACTCGTTCGATAAAATATGGAACGGTTCCGTATTTCACTGAAAGAATAAACGTTTTGTTTTCGAAATGATAGTTTCCGGATTTGACCATATTAATGACCAAAGGCTCGTATTGCTGTGATTATTATAATAAGTCTACGATTTGATAGAGCAGTCTGAGCGGTGGTAGGCAGCAGCAGGCTTCTAAGCATTCATTTGAACAGCACTTTACTGCGTTTGCCAACAGCTCTTAGCAATGATTGAAGCACAGCGCTGTTTATGACTTCAAGCCTATCAACTCCCGAGATTAGGCTGGCAATACTAAAGTGCCCATAAGAACAATAGTCAAAGGTATATGAAATACAAATAGTATAGAGAGAAATAGTCGACGCATCATAATTCCTATAATAACCACAACCTAAAACTTCTAAACTGGGAATTTTGAAGAACTGGGAATCTTGAACCACCAGCTTTCATATGTTCTCATGTTCTGAGCAAGGAACTTAAACGTTAGCTTTTTTACATGGCACATATTGCACTTTTACTTCTCCAACACTGTTTTTTTGCATTATTTAAACCAAATTGAACATGTTTCATTATTTATTTGAGACTAAATGGATTTTTAAAATATATTATATTAAGTTAAAGTGTTCATTCAGTATTGTTGTAATTGTCATGATTACAAATACATATTAAAATTGTTTGATTAATCGGTATCTGCTTTTTTTGGTCCTCCAATAAATCGGTATCGAAAAATCATAATCGGTCGACCTCTAGCAGTAACGTCATGAATTGAGATTATGGTTAATTGTTTAGCTAGCTAGATGTCTTAACAAAAGACTTCACTATGCAAGTATCCATTTCAATAGAATGTTCATGATGTCACCGCGACAGCTGTTGATATACGTAGCTGGTAAAATCTACTCCGATTTCAAGCACTCATCTGAGTGTGCCAGAGCTCAGAATAACTGACTCATTTACGAACGCTCAACACCCGTTTAAAATGGCCGGTGTCTGTAAACGTTGAATAAAAAAAAAACGTAATTTGTTGCCAGCAGCACAGTTGTAGTCACCAACGCTCTGGATAACATAAAAAAACAGCATATCCAGCTCTGCAAGGGCAAGTAAAATGGTCAGAGTGAGCTGTTCTTGCATTTGTGTCTGGAAGTAGCTAGCCAATGTTAGCCAGTTAGGTTGGGTGCTTGACTGCGTTAGTACACAAAGCACGGCTCAACCCTTAACTTCTTCGGGGTAGGGGGCAGCATTTTCACTTTTGGATAAATAGCACACCCAAATTCAACTGCCTGCTACTCATCCCCAGAATATAAGATATGCATACCATTAGTAGATTTGGATAGAAAACACTCGGGAAGTTTCTAAAACTGTTTGAATCATGTCTGTGAGTATAACAGAACTTATGTAGCAGGCAAAACCCAGAGGACAAACCATTCAGAATTTAAAAAAAAAATTACGTCACTGTCTTTTCAATGAGTTTTCATTGGGACACCAGATTTCTAAGGGACTTGTTTGCAGTTCCTACTGCTTCCACTGGATGTCACCAGTCTTTGGAAATTGGTTGAGGTTATTCCTTTGTGTAATGAAGAAGTACGGACATCTTAAATGAGGGTCACTTGAAGTAAATTGTTTGAGGCACATTACCAAAAAAGTTGCGTCAGTTTGTTTTCTTTTTGTATTGAACACAGATCATCCCGTCTTCAATTTGATCGATTATTAAATACCTAACGTTGTATTACAAAAGTAGTTCGAAATGTTTTGGTAAAGTTTACATGTAACTTTTGATATATTTTGTAGTGACGTTGCGCAAGTTGGAAGCTGTGTTTTTCTGGATGAAACGCTCCAAATAAATTGACATTTTGGATATATATCGATGGAATTAATCGAACAAAAGGACCATTTGTGATGTTTATGGGACATATTGGAGTGATTTTTATATTTTTATTTCTGCGTTTTGTGTCGTGCCTGCAGTGTTGAAATATGCTACTCTCTTTGTTTACTGTTGTGCTATCATCAGATAATAGCATCTTATGCTTTCGCCGAAAAGCCTTTTTGAAATCTGACATGTTGGCTGGATTCACAACGAGTGTAGCTTTAATTTGGTATCTTACATGTGTGATTTTAATGAAAGTTTGATTTTTATATCATTTTATTTGAATATGGCGCTCTGTATTTTCCCTGGCTATTGGCCAGGTGGGACGATTGCGTCCCACCTACCCCAGAGAGGTTAAAGAGATGGGTGTGGCTAAAGCTTAAGAGGGTGTGAACGATGCTGAATGCTTGTAGACAAAGAGCTCTCCAGTAGGTGTACCAAAATATTCAAAGGCCATTTTCTCAAAAGTGAGGTTTATCAACTTTCAAAGCAGAATTACTTTCCCATTGTTCCTCAACTGTAGTGTATGATACCATTTTCTCTGAGTCTCTACTTTTATCCAATGTAAAAAATACCATTTCAAATTTTGCTACACAAGACCGAATCGAGCCAGTCGGTCACAAATACCAAAATTGTAGTGATTGAAGACTGAAGAATGCGTGTTACTCTAGTGAGGAGGGGTAGAGGGGAAAAACACTCAAAACGATATGTCCTCCTAAAACTGCTTACAACACAAAAATAACTGTTTGTTCCTCAACTGTAAATAATTCCTGCACTGCCCGTCCCTGTGGACTATTGATCCTGTTCGGTCCGGTCACAAACTTGATCCCTATTCCTGCCAGAATCCCACGGTAGTCCTGTTCCCGTGTTATCCTGTCCAATGTCTAAATGTTGCATCCTAAAGTCTGTTGTTTAGAGATGGTGACTTAATTTGCCCTTATATTCAATTGTTGTGCCCCAGCCGGGTCCATTTACATAAGAGCGGACAAGCAAGATAGATATGAAAACTGGATCTGTCACTCACCTCCCATTCCAAGGTGGAGCTCCTTCACTATGATGACGTTTTTGAAGTAAGGGTTCCGCCTGAAGTGGAACCCGATTCTGTAGCCAAGCTTGTTGTTTTTGAAGGATTCAATCTACGTAGGAGACAAGACATTTAAAATTCAGGGGAGCAATAGGTTATTTATTCTGAAGAATATAAAGATTCATTACATTTTCGCTGGGATTATTTAATTACTTCAAGGTTGGTCATGTAACTGAGAGCGTCTTCATCGGTTTCGTCGATGTGAGCAGAGAGATGAGGGTGGTTCAACAACTGTTGAGCTTTGAGTCAAGAGAAAAATAAATGTGACATACCTACACACTCACCAACATATACAGTGTCTATGCACATAATTCACAGGCACATGAATTGGAATCATGAAGTAATTTGTTGCCATCTGGAAAAGTGTGTGTGTGTGTCACTGTGTGCGTTTCTAAGAGTATTCAAAAGGATACTGCCGTGACCCAGAAGTCAGGGATGGCTTGTGTGATTGAGCTGCGCTGGTCCAGGTGTGGACGGCGCTGGCAGCTCATCTTCAGCTCTAACCGCTGGTGGAGCCACGCACCTTTCTTCTCCAGAGTATCCAGCCTCATCTGTACCTGTGCCAGAAGGGACAATGATTGTCGGATCTCTGGGGCCATCTTCACTGATACTATGGCGCATTCCCCGTCATCGTCATTATCTGATGGGAATGAGGAACTCGGCGTGGAGGATGATCCAGGTATTGAGTCGTCGTCCTCATCGGGCATGTCCTCAACATCCTCCCTGTCAACTCCACGCAGTGAGGTAGAGCTGTCTGCCGCTGCTGCCTGCGTGTGAAGACCCCTTTCAGGTTTTGCCCGTTCCTTTGAGGACTCATGGTCACCACGCTTAACTTTGTGTCTCAGTCTCTCATGATGTACAACTTTTTTGGAGGAGCAGGACGTTTGTTTCGCCTCATCTGTAGTTGCTCTTGTGAAACTAGCAAGTGCCTTGGCGGCTGCTATTGCGGCCGAATCAGACTGGTCCAGTGAAGTTGAGGGTCGGCAATCTCCAGCACCAGCACTTTCCTCGGTGTCTACTTTCTTTGGATCGCGAGAGACTGGTGCACTCTCGGCGACGCTGACATGTGCATCAGCGTCTAGTCCACTCTCGTCATTTCCATTATTCTTCTCTTCCTTGGCTGATACTTTATCGCCATCTTCCCCATTTTTGTTTCCATGAGAATTCGATGTTAAATCACTGGACACGTCGTCGCCCACTTTGGCTAACTTACTATGAAGCGGGGCCTCACCAGCCTGATCAGGGGACGGACATCGTTTCTTCAGTGCGGAGACTGCAGACTTTTTGCTGCAGCTCGTTTTTTCGCTCATTTTTGCTAATTAACCTTAACTTACTAGCTAAAGCAATACACCACAAATGAGTTAGGGGGTAGGGGAATTGCTTGCTTAGACGTGACTGGCTAACTTGTTCGTTGCACAAATTACTAACTATTATTTTCTATAAACAGTTAGCAAGCTAGTTTGGCTAGCTACTTACCCTCCTTTTCCGCGTAAATTTAGCTAGAGGCCTAAAGCGAGCTAGCTTACCTTACGTGTGTTCTTCGTATCACAACACGGCCCCATTCTCTTAAAAGCTAGATATCAATTTAGCAATAGTTGTGGATAATAATAAAGTATTAACGTTATATTGAAGAATGTATTGGTTTATAATTCCACATAGTCCTAAAATTGTTTATATTTGTCCTTTCCCTCACTATTTCTTCGTCCGCGATATTTATTACATTCCGGGACAGGAAAACAATTCGCTGATTGGTTAGAGGTCGCCGCGCCTAAAGCTTTCCGCCAATGATACAACGGGGGTAATGTTTACGTGTTTGAAGCCCACTGAGGTATAATAAGAAGACCAGTGCTATTCGGGATCCTTGGGATATCCATACCATAACCCTTAACCATTTTACATTTCAGCTAGTCCCAAGGATGCTACGGACACCTGCCGAGTCCGCTTTTTTATATATATATTTTCTTAAACTCGTGTGCTTGGTTTGGTTATGTACTTTGCTAAATATGCATTTTGAATATATAATCCAACTTCCTTATATGTTGAGGTATAATGTAAAAACTGGAGACTGCGATATTCTACTGTTGTTTTCAAGGTAATCTACTCACGTTAGCATATGCCAATTCATGGCCCTTCTATGGACCAACATCACATGCGCACTAGCACTCAGTGCGCACAGGGTTTCAACGAGTTACTACAGCCATAAAGTCAGTGGCAATATTATAAAAATGTATGAAAACAAAAACATTTAGCAATGTGGTTAAGGGTAGGATTAAGGTTATATTTAAAATCTAATTTTAAGGAGATAAATTGTAGAAATAGGCAGCATTTATTTATTTGTGGCAACTAGGGAGCAGCAAGGTTGTTTTTATTTGAATCTTTATTTAACTAGGCAAGTCATTTAAGAACAAATTCTTATTTACAATGACAGCCTACTTGTAAAGCCCCCCTGGCCAAACCCTCCCCTAACCCGGACGACGCTGGGCCAATTGTGCGCCACCCTATGGTACTCCCGATCACAGCCGGATGTGATACAGCCCAGGATCGAACCCAGGTCATTAGTGAAGCCTCTAGCACTGCGATGCAGTGCCTTAGACTGCTGCACCACTCTGGGTCTAGTTACCTGGGGTCTAGTTGTCACTAGTAACCACAGGCAGACCCTGGCAGTATAGTAAAAATTTATGAAAACAAACATTATCTTTTTGGTCTTCATTTAAGGTTAGCAGTGTGGTAAAGATTAGAGTCAAGGTTTAAAATACGATTTTAAGAAGAGAAATAGGCGGGGTTTAGCCACAATTATGACTTGGTGGCTGTGGCAACTAGTGTAAACCAAGCAGCAGTGACATCATCATGTCATCCAAAAACATGGCAGACATTGGATGACTATAAAATGTTGTTAGATGCTCTCGAACCCAATCCATGTGTTCGAGAGCATCAAAAGGACTGCAGGCGACTGCCGACTGTCTGATCTACAGATCATCTTTCATCATATCACATTTCACTCATTATTGTTTGTAGGTCAGTCAGTCACAATTTCCCCTTGATACATTGTGGTTTTGATCCTCTCGAACGCGGCCAATATCTTCCATTGGATGTTTTGTGCGGCTGACCCTGTGCTGTTCCCCAGTCGTGTATGTTGTGTGTTGGGCTGGGTACTGTGACAGCAAAAGTCACCAAATTTCCGTTGTCTCTGTATAATGGACCATTAAAGATTACATTGTATTGTGTCTCAGACGCAGCAGCTCCACAGAGCAGAGCTCTGACGCCGCAGACGGAGGCACAAAGTGGCCAAAAAAGATTTGGTGAGCTCCCCTTAAACACTGGACTGTTGCACATACAAGTAAGTAAGTATGTGAGTGAGTGAGAAAGGGAACAAGAATGGTTTTGTGAGTATGTGTCTGACACACTAAGTTTCTCCCTCTCTCTTTTCCAGTCTTCGTTCTTTAGCAGTATCACAGATTCCACTATGCACTATTCCAATATTAGGTTTTTGAAAGATTGAAATCCGAATAAAACAAATTCACACACATCCCCTGATTCATTAAATAGAATGTTCATTGTCGTGGCATGCTTGGTTCAATAGCTATTGATAAGAGAGAACTGAATATCCAATATAAAACACATTTTACCTAACTTTACAATGCCTAAGCAAGTCTGTCTGACTCTGGCATCATTACTGAGAAGTATAGGATAAGTAATGCTTTTAACCAGCCTTTTATTTTGGCAG